>NC_134364.1:46950466-47066233 GCF_048569485.1 Anomaloglossus baeobatrachus | reverse complement strand
AGTGGAGGAGTCAGCTTCACAGCAGGAGAAGTCCCTTTTCAGTATCTCAAACGGATATTGAGTATTTTTCTGGCCACGCTGACTTCAGAGAAGCAGTCCAGAAACACCACGCTTACCAGATAAGCGTCTTCTCAAAACGTTTTTAAGATACACGTTATCCCTTTTCCCCTGACGTGGTCAAGCGCTGGACCCAGGGTCCAAAGGTGGATTCTCCAATCTCCAGGCTTGCGTCTAGAGCCATAGTTGCACTGGAGATGGGGCTTCACTTAAAGATGCCATTCACAGACAGATGGACTCTGGTTGAAATCTGTCTAGGAGGCTATCGGCGTGTCGGTTGCTCCGGCATTCACAGCCGTATAGGCAACCTAACCTTTTCAGCTGTTCTTGCGCAGCTGGCCTTGAGCACATGTACATCTGTACCGCAGAGGCGTCCGTAACTCCGCAATGTCTGCACTGCGACTTACCCTATTAATGCTGTCCTAAAAGTACAGTCGAGGTTTCGGTCCTTCCCAAGCTCGGGCAGGTCCCAATTGTCCTCGTGCAAAAGGGCTACAAAACCTCAGACGGGCTCAGATTCCGGCCGGGCTCAATCACGCCCAAGGAAGGCAGCCGGAGGAACCGCTACCAAGGCGGTCTCCTCATGACTCTCAGCTCTCTCTCTCTCTCCGCATCCGCGGTTGATGGCAGACTCCCCCGCCTTTGGCGACATTTAGCTGCCACAGGTCACAGACCGGTGGGTGACGGACATTGTGCTCACGTGCACAGGACAGTGTTCTGTTCTCGTCCTCCGACTCCATTCTTCAGAACGGCCCCACCTCCCCACCGAGCAGATGCCCTGCTGCAGGCGGTGGACGCTCTAAGAGCAGAAGGAGTGGTGATCCCTGTCCCCCCTCAGGAACGAGGGCGAGGGTTTGTACTCCAATCTCTTTGTGGCTCCAAAAAAAGGACGGCTCCTTCCGTCCTGTTCTGGACCTAAAACTGCTCAATAAGCATGCGAACGCCAGGCGGTTCCGGATGGAATCCCTCCGATCCGTCATTACCTCAATGTCTCGAGGAGACTTCCTTGCCTCAACAGACATCAAAGATGCCTATCTCCACGTGCCAATTGCTACGGAGCACCAACGTTTTCTACGTTTTGTGATAGGAGACGACCATCTTCAGTTCGTAGCTCTGCCATTCGGTCTGGCGACAGCCCCACGGGTGTTCACCAAGGTCATGGCAGCAGTGGTAGCAGTCTTGCACTCTCAGGGACACCCGGTGATCCCTTACTTGGACGATCTACTCGTCAAAGCACCCTCCCTCGAGGCATGACAACGCAGCCTGAATGTTACGCTGGAGACTCTCCAGACTTTCGGGTGGATCATCAATTTGGCAAGGTCAAATCGGTCACCGACTCAATCACTAACGTATCTCGGCATGGAGTTCACACTCTATCAGCGATAGTGAAGCTTCCGCTGAACAAGCAGCGTTCACTGCAAACAGAGGTGCAGTCTCTCCTTCAAGGCCAGTCGCACCTCTTAAGGCGCCTCATGCACTTCCTAGGGAAGATGGTGGCAGCCATGGAGGCAGTTCCCTTTGCGCAGTTTCATCTGCGCCAACTGCAAGGGGACATTCTCCGCCAATGGGACGGGCAGTCAACCTCCCTGGACAGGAAAGTCTCCCTTTCCCAGACGGCCAAGGACTCTCTGCAATGGTGGCTTATTCCCACCTCATTGTCACAGTGAAGATCCTTCCTACCCCCATCCTGGGCAGTGGTCACGACAGATACGAGTCTGTCAGGGTGGGGAGCAGTTTGTCTCCGCCACAGGGCTCAGGGGACGTGGACTCAGCAGGAGTCCACCCTTCAGATCAATGTTCTGGAAATCGGGGCAGGGTATCTTACCCTACTAGCTTTCCAGCAGTGGCTAGAAAGAGAGCAGATCCGAATCCAGTCGGACAACTCCACAGCGGTGGCATACATCAACCACCAAGGAGGGACGCGCAGTCGGCAAGCCTTCCAGGAAGTCCGGCGAATCCTCATGTGGGTGGAGGACACAGCATCCACCATATCCGCAGTTCACATCCCGGGCGTAGAAAACTGGGAAGCAGACTTCCTCAGTCGCCAGGGTATGGACGCAGGGGAATGGTCCCTTCACCCGGACGTGTTTCAGGAAATCTGTCGCCGCTGGGGGGTGCCGGACGTCGACCTAATGGCGTCTCGACACAACAACAAGGTCCCGGCATTTATGGCACGATCGCGCGATCACAGAGCTCTGGCGGCAGACGCCTTAGTGCAAGATTGGTCGCAGTTCCGGCTCACATATGTGTTTCCACCTCTGGCACTCTTGCCCAGAGTACTGCGCAAAAAATCAGATCCGATTGCAGCCGCGTCATACTCGTCGCCCCAGACTGGCCGAGGAGATCGTGGTACCCGGATCTGTGGCATCTCACGGTCGGCCGACCGTGGTCACTACCAGGCTGGCCAGACTTACTGTCCCAAGGGCCGTTTTTCCATCGGAATTCTGCGGCCCTGAACCTGACTGTGTGGCCATTGAGTCCTGGATCCTAGCGTCTTCAGGATTATCCCAAGGGGTCGTTGCCACCATGAAACAGGCTAGGAAGTCCACCTCTGCTAAGATCTACCACAGAACGTGGAAGATTTTCTTAACCTGGTGCTCGGCTCAGGGAGTGTCTCCCTGGCCATTTGCATTGCCTACTTTTCTTTCCTTCCTGCAATCGGGGTTAGAAAAGGGCTTGTCGCTCGGCTTCCTTAAGGGGGAAGTCTCGGCACTATCCGTGTTTTTTTCAGAAGCGTCTAGCACGTCTTTCTAAGGTGCGCACGTTCCTACAGGGGGTCTGTCATATCGTACCCCCGTACAAGCGGCCGTTAGATCCATGGGATCTCAACAGGGTATTAGTTGCTCTCCAGAAGCCGCCTTTCGAGCCTCTGAAGGAAGTTTCCTTTCTCGCCTGTCACAGAAGGTGGCGTTTCTCGTTGCGATCACATCGCTTCGGCGAGTGTCTGAGCTGGCAGCTCTGTCATCCAAGGCTCCCTTCCTGGTGTTCCACCAGGACAAGGTAGTGCTGCGCCCCATTCCGGAGTTTCTCCCTAAGGTCGTATCCTCATTTCATCTTAATCAGGATATATCCTTGCCTTCCTTTTGTCCTCATCCGGTTCACCGGTATGAAAAGGACTTACGTTTGTTAGATCTGGTGAGAGCACTCAGACTCTACATTTCCCGCACGGCGCCCATGCGCCGTTCCGATGCACTTTTTGTCCTTGTCGCTGGTCCGCGCAAGGGGTTGCAGGCTTCCTAAAGCCACCCTGGCTCGATGGATCAAAGAACCAATTCTAGAGGCCTACCGTTCTGCGGGGCTTCCGGTTCCTTCAGGGCTAAAAGCCCACTCAACCAGAGCCGTGGGTGCGTCCTGGGCATTACGACACCAGGCTTCAGCTCAATAAGTGTACCAGGCAGCTACCTGGTCCAGTCTGCACACTTTCACCAAGCATTATCAGGTGCATACCTATGCTTCGGCGGATGCCAGCTTAGGTAGAAGAGTCCTGCAGGCGGCAGTGTCACCCCCGTAGGGGAGGGCTGTTTTGCAGCCCTAACATGAGGTATTTCTTTACCCACCCAGGGACAGCTTTTGGACGTCCCAATCGTCTGGGTCTCCCAATAGAGCGCTGAAGAAGAAGGGAATTTTGTTACTTACCGTAAATTCCTTTTCTTCTAGCTCTTATTGGGAGACCCAGCACCCGCCCTGTTGTCCTTCGGGATGTTTTTGTTGTTTGCGGGTACACATGTTGTTCATGTTGAACGGTTTTTTCAGTTCTCCGATGTTACTCGGAGTTAATTTGTTTAAACCAGTTATTGGCTTTCCTCCTTCTTGCTTTGGCACTAAAACTGGAGAACCCGTGATACCACGGGGGGGTATAGCCAGAAGGGGAGGGGCCTTGCACTTTTTAGTGTAGTGCTTTGTGTGGCCTCCGGAGGCAGTAGCTATACCCCAATCGTCTGGGTCTCCCAATAAGAGCTAGAAGAAAAGGAATTTACGGTAAGTAACAAAATTCCCTTCTTTGATCGCCTGTTATTGCATTTAGCGCAAAATTTGTGGCGACCAAAAAACGTAATTTTGGCGTTTCGAATATTTTTCCCGCTGCGCCGTTTACGGATCAATTAATTGATTTTATATTTTGCTAGAGAGGGGGCGTTTCTGAACACGGCGATACGAAATGTGTGTGGGGTTTTTTTTAACCCTTTTATTTTCAATGGGGAGAAACAGGGGTGATTTGAACTTATAGGTTTTTTATTTATTTTTTTTTAACTTTTTTTTTTTTTTTCTATTCTACTAGTCCCCCTAGGGGGCTATATGGATCAGCAATCCGATCGCTCTGTCATATCTGCCGATCACAGCTATACAGCTGTTAACAGCAGATATGCTCATGCTCATTTTCTGCCTCACTCAGCTCCGGGCCGGGTGAAAACCGAAAGTAATTCATGTGAGCTACAGGAGTCATCACATGTCCCCTGTGCTGCCATGACAACCACGTGACTTCCGGTATCGGCCGGTGAGTAAAAAATGTTTACCGCCGATGCCGTTATAATGGTGCTGTCACATATTGACAGCGCCCATTTAAGGGGTTAAACGGCACGAGCAGATAACTATTCTGCTCGTGCCTGGCAGGCACACATCTCAGCTGTGAAATCAGCTGAGATGTGCGCCGATTGCAGCATGCTGCCGGCGGCAGACCGCTGGCAGTAACACTATGACCGCTAGCACGTAATATTACTGCCCGCGGTTGTTAAGGGGTTATAACAACTGTAAATCTACAATTACAAATAACCCGTAGGATTTGTTTTTGGAGCAGGCATTAGTGATCCAGGCTGACGGTCTTGTAGGAATCCTGCAGAGGACACAGTCCCTTAGACGACCCAAAAAAACTGCATAGTGATCTGCTGATGGTTGCCACACCAGGGCGGATGCTTTTAGCTGATGCCAATGGCTGTACACGGGATTGCTGGGGCTGGACTAGCAGCCTTCCAGTTTGGCTCACGAGCCAGGACTACACCCCACGCCTTGATAACGGTATGTCCTAACAGGGGCAGAGATGGTCCCGGGACAACCCTTTGAGGTCCTCGTTTCCTTCTGGGTGTAAGAATGCATGGCATGGTAATGATTATTATATCTTTATACTTTTTGTACTGTAACGGAGGAAATCAGCGGAGTACGGTGCGTCCACACCAGCTGGAATCGCTCCAGGGTTATTCTTACTGTATTTTCAGATGGAAAATCTGCAGTGATTTACAGTATCAGCAAATGGCTAAAATTGTGAAATCTTCTTCCACACACTGAGGTATTTTCCATGTGGAAATTAACTTGTCATAATCTGTACAGAAAAAGCAATATAGCCCCAGCAGAACGCCCCTATTCAGTTCCAATAAGGATGTCAAAAAACACACAAAAAAAAGCCCAATTTGTGCTCCTTTTGCTGCAGTTTACCTCTGACTTTGCAGTGTTTGTAGGTGTTAGGCCGGGTTTAGGTCACATGTTCTCCACTCTATTGTAATTCTTGATAATAGAATTTAGACTTGTTCCTGATATTATCTATAACATCTATGGTTCCAACCAGGGCTGTGGAGTCGGAGTCGGAGTCGTGGAGTCGGAGTCGGAGTCGGAGCTCATTTTGGTGGAGTCGGAGTCGGAGTCGGTATAAAATGCACCGACTCCGACTCCTAAAATATATAATAAATTGGGGACAGGAGTGCAATGCAGAATGTGCTGAATATTTTACTAAATAATAACATTTAGTATAATGCTTATATTTAAGTGAAAAATTTATTGTAGTACAATGTGAACATCAGACATTTAATTGTTTTTATGATACAATAATCAAGATATTTGGATAGAACATAAAATATTTATTGGAATACAACTTTAGAACACAAAAAACTAATAAATTGTAAATATGTAAAATATATATATATATATATATATATATATATATATATATATATATATATATATACAGTGTATATACACACAAGATATATATGTAATCTACTGTATATTACATAGTGTATTACATATTTACAATTTATTACAGTTTTTTGTGTTCTAAAGTTGTATTCCAATAAATATATTTTATGTTCTATCCAAATATCTTGATTATTGTATCATAAAAATTATTAAATGTCTGATGTTCACATACACATATTCATGTACTACAATAAATTTTTCACCTAACTATAAGCAATATATGTAGGAGTCGGAGTCGGAGTCGGAGCCGGAGTCGGAGTCGGAGCCGGAGTCGGAGTCGGTGCAAGAGAATTTGAGGAGTCGGAGTCGGAGTCGAAGGTTTGGCTTACCGACTCCACAGCCCTGGTTCCAACAAAATCCAACACCTGCAACTGTGGACTGCTAGGTTTGATCTTTTTTTTTTTTTTTTTTTTTTTTGTAAGCAATAATCGCTATATTCTTTGCTAATGTTTGTTACTTCTGTCTCGTGTATAATGACTGCAAAAAAAAAGTTCAAACACAGTACAAAGTTACAAGTTTGGGACTCCGTTGGATAACTGAAGTCTGTGGCTCCATCGGGGATTTAGGCACTATTGGAAAATGGAATTTCCTCAAGAAAATTCCGCAGGTATTCAAAGATTACCACACCCGCGGTAAAAAACCGCGGCAAACCGCACCCGAAAACCGCATGCGGTTTGCCGCGGTTTGCTGTGATTTCACCGCGGTATTGTTCGCGGTATTGCCGCGGTTTTGCCGCTTGCGGGTTGGTTTGTGCTTTATTGCATTCAATGCAATAAAGCACATTGAAAAAAAAAAAAGTCATTTAATTCTGAGGTAGTGGATAGATAGACAGAAGAATAGATAGAGGGATAGATAGATAGACAGACAGACAGACAGATAGAGGGATAGATAGAGGACAGATCGCTGCATTTCCCACGGTCGGCAGTGAGTTCACATTACCGGCCGTGGGAAATGACCGGTAATTACCTCTGCTGTCTGCTGCATTCAGCGCTGTGTCTGTGTCAGTCGCGGCTGGATGCAAGCATCGCAGGACGCCAGAGCTGTGGATTACGCCGGAGCTTTGTTTCGGGAGGGGTTAATAAAAGGGTTAACGAGGCTTGTTTGTTTTATTTAAAATAAAGGATTTTTCTGTGTGTTTTTTTCACTTTACTTACGGGATGATCATGTCAGCTGTCTCATAGACGCTGCCATGATCAAGCCTGGAGTTAATGGCGGTGATCCGCCACCATTAACCCCTTGTATTACCCTGACTGTCACTGCTACAGCAGGAAGAGCCGGGGACACGCCAGTGCTGCCGCATAATGCATGCGACAGTCCCAGGGCAGCTGCGGCTGATATTCTCGGCTGCGGGAGGGGGAGTGAGGCGGGGGACATTAACCCTGCCCTTCTCCCTCCCCAGCCTGAGAATACCGGGCCGCCGCTGTGTGCTTACCTCGGCTGGACGGTGAATATACAGCGGAGCCCACGTGCTTTGTTTTCTATATTTCCGTTTTCTTTCTATGTGTGTTCTATGTGCCTGTGTCTGTGTTCTATGTCTGTGATGTCTGTGTGTGTGTGATCTGTGTGTGTTTACTCTCTGCTTTGCTTCCTCTTCCTGTAATGACATCACTTCCCTGCAAAACCGCAAGCAAGTGATGTACATTACCGGAGATAAACCATGAAATACCGCAGGGAATAACGCAGGAAAACGCAGTGAACCGCACAGAATTTGCTGCCTGCGTTATTCCCTGTGTTATTTCACGATTAACATTGGAGTCAATGGAGTGAAATCCCGCAGCGACGTGCGGAAAAGAATTGACATGCAATTGTTTTTGCTGCGGGAATCCATGCAGCTGTCAAATTCCGCCCAGTGCACACAGGATTTTTTTTGCCCATAGGATTTGCTGGTGATTCACTGCAGAGATGTTATGAACATTTTCTGCAGCGAAACATGCAGCAAAACCGCAAAAAATCCGCGGCAAAATCCGGTAAGTGCGCACATAGCCTTAGGGGTTCCTGATAGTGTCCAGCACTCATAACGAACAGTCAGGTGCTTGGATGGGCGCGACTCAAGTACCAGAGTATAATCAAAGCCAGTTGGGAACTCCAGAATTTTTCCAGAAGAGTTCCCAGAAAAATGCTCGAGTTCTCCATTGACTTTTATCATCCTCAGGTACTGGAATTGTTCCCATCCGAGCCTCTGATTGCTCTTAACAACAACAGTACAGAGCACCCGAGCATGGTAGTGCCCGCTCATCACTAGTTACGAGTACAGAACACCTGAGCATGGTAGTGCCCGCTCATCACTAGTTACAAGTACTGAGCACCTGAGCATGGTAGTGCCTGCTCATCACTAGTTACGAGTACTGAGCACCTGAGCATGGTAGTGCCCGCTCATCACTAGTTACGAGTACAGAGCACCCGAGCATGGTAGTGCTCGCTCATCACTAGTTACCAATACTGAGCACCTGAGCATGGTAGTGCCCGCTCATCACTAGTTACCAATACTGAGCACCTGAGCATGGTAGTGCCCGCTCATCACTAGTTACCAATACTGAGCACCTGAGCATGGTAGTGCCTGCTCATCATTAGTTACGAGTACTGAGCACCCGAGCATGGTAGTGGCCGCCCATAACTACTTACGAGTACAGAGCACCCGAGCATTGTAGTGCCCGCCCATCGCTAGTTACGAGTACAGAGCACCCAAGCATGGTAGTGCCCGCCCATCACTAGTGTACCAATCACTCGACCTTTTGTAGTGCTCACTCATCACTAGCTCTTAGGTGATCTATAACATTACAGGATGCACCTCCCCCCCCCCCACATAGCAAAATATGGAGAGGTGTGTGTCCCCGTGCTCTACGATGAGCTGATTCTGGACACGGTTATGTTGTAGCATCAGAACATCCTCTTCTTGAAATGAGGGCACCAAATGGGTAACCATTGAATACAGGGTCCCGCTGGCAGATGAGTAGAGATTCTGTTCAACCTTGTGTATGTAACAGGCTTGAAAAGCAATCAAAAAGCTGAATGCATCTCAAAATGGTACCACTAAAAACCACAGCCCATCTCATGAACAACCCAACAAACCGCTTCATCACCAAAAGAAGAGAGGGATGTCCGTATAGAGAGACGCAAAGACGGGCTTTCTTTTTGTTGTTTTTTTTTTTTTTTTTTAGTAAATAAGTTTAAATCCCCAGTTCAAAAATATATCTATTTTTTTGTATTACTATCATTGTGTCTGTAAAAGTCTAATCTTTCAATATATAGAATTATTTAAACTTTTCATTGAAAGCTAAATAAAAATGGAAACACCATTGCCGTTTTTCAGTCCTTTCCCCCTAAAAATTGAATAAAAAGTGATCAAAGCGTCATATGTACACCAAAATGGTATCCATGAAAACACTAGTGTACAAAAGACGTAAACCCTGAGAAAATGGCTACACACAAACCAAATTTACCTTTTTTAAACCAGTTCATTTTTTTTTGTTTTGTTTTTTTTGTTGTTTTTTTTTAATCCTTCAATACATATAATGTATATTTACATGTCATGTCTCTTGCTTTGATGCGGGCTCACACACCGAGCCCGCATCTTTCCCCGCATATGATGGCTGATCTGATCAGCCATCATGTGCCTCTAACAGGCACGGGTGGAGTGGAGACTATAGCTCATTTTGCAAAAATAAAGACTCTCTTCCATGGCTATGTTAGCTGGGGGAAAAAAAAAACAGCTCTCTAGGGGAAAAAGCAAAAAAAAAAAATATTTATTTTAATATTTTTATTTTTTTTTATTTCTAATTCTGGATATCTCACAGATTGGAAGGTGAATAATTTATATAGCATTTTATTATCATGACTCCTATAAATAATCTGCCGTATTCCTGGCCCTTTTCGTAATGAATGCTTACATTGTGGCCTGTATGTGACGGGATCCGATCGCTTGAGATCACCCAGGTCTGTGTGAGCTGTTCTTCATTTCCTGCCTTAAAATTGGCATTGGAGCTTTCTGGCCGTAACACGTCGCACATGCGCCCACTGATTAGATTATGAGGGGGATTTTTTCAGCACAATTAAATTCCGGAGACTAAACAATAACATGTAAAGCGGTGACGGTAATTCAATTCACAGCTCCATCCATTAGCATCGCCTCTGTTGTACAGGCAGATTTGCCTGCAGAATCCAATTATGTCACTGCTCCTGTAAAAACGATCTGTGCGGTCTGCAGACATCGTACACTCGTGAAACATTGACTTTGGGTTTTCGCCTGTGACTTGACCTGTCCCACCTGGTGGAGTGGTATACCATATTCCTGTAAGGCTGGATTCACACATCGGTGTTTCACGATGCAGGATGCATGGACCGGCTGCGGGTCCGCTGGCCCATGGTCTCATAGACATATAGGAGGCTCTAGAGTTCAGATCTGAAGACCACTGGTCAGTCTGTACTCAGACCACCACACGTTGTTGTATGAATCTAGTTTGACACCGGACGTAATTTTTAGGTAGCTAGAAACCGACTTCTAATTATGCACAATTGACATGTAGTGATGGGGATAAAGGCCACTCTACACACAGCGATCTCGCTAGCGATGTCGCTGGTGAAAGCACCCGCCTCCGTCGGTTGTGCGTCACAGGCAAATCGCTGTCCATGGTGCACAACATCGCTAGGTGTCGTCGCACATACTTACCTGCCTAGCGACGTCGCTGTGGCCGGCTAACTGCCTCCTTTCTAAGGGGGAGGTTCGTGCGGCGTCACTAAGCGGCCGCCCAATAGAAGCGGAGATGAGCGGCCGGAGCATCCCGCCCACCTCCTTCCTTCCTAATTGTGGGCGGCCGCAGGTGCAAGGTTGTCCGCGTTCCTGCAGTGTCACACATAGCGATGTGTGCTGCCGCAGGAACGACAAACAACATCGTACCTGCAGCAGCAACGATATTTGAGATTAGAACGACGCGTCAACGTTCAACGATATGGTGAGTATTTTTTGATCGTTAGCGGTTGTTTGTACATTTCACACGCAACAACGTCTCTAACGAGGCTGGATGTGCGGCACAAATTCCATGACCCCAACGACATCTCGTTAGCGATGTCGTTGCGGGTAAAGCGGCCTTAAGGGTGCACTATTATTGAGACTGCACCTTCTTAAAGGAAGCATATTCCCAATAACAGGCTGCCCATCACCTGATCAGTAAGCAAATCGGTCGGTCATTGGGTGAAATGATCTTCTAACTGGCTTAAAAAACATCTCTCTCGGCAGCACGGAACATGCAATCAGAAGATGTGCTACCGAGAGCAATGATAGGCTATGCACATAGAACCATCTATGATGGGATATGTGGTCTGCTAAACTGGCTATTAAAATACCAATGGTCAGCAAATATGTAGCAGGACGGCCAGTGTAAACCCACCTTAAGCTGCCATCTGGCACATATGGCAGTTGCCTATCTCTTTGCAGGCCAAACACCTCAGATAGGTAGCTACGTTCCAAAGGAATGCTCGACCGCCATCTCCCAACATCTCTATGCACATAAGCGCTTGGCTCAAGGTGATTTGTTCATGTATTTTCCATGGGGAGACAGGAGAAAACCACTTCCAGACAGCATCTTATTGCCCCCTGAAGACAGAAGGATTGAGATTCAAACTCCATCTTCCCAATCCTTCTTCTCCCCAAGGTCATCTGTCCGGGGAAAGTCAGGAGTCTCCGAAACATCAGACAGTCCTCAATCTGCTGCTGAGCTCAGCGGACAGGACGGACCACCTTGTAATGTGTATTGGGGCAATGAATCCTTCTTTCCCCTGACACAACTGCTGTCGGGGTAAAGCCAGAACACCCCCCCCCCTATACAATAGGTGGCCGGCCGGCTTGGTAGACGCAATGCAATGTGTGGTGGCTTCTTAAGCGACTGGCCTCAGAGCATATAGTTCCTTGGAATTTAATTAGGCTTACAATGCCCCCAAATAACTGTCTTTGAAGAAACACTTAAGGAAAAACAATTAAAGGAAAAATTACCCAAATTATTGCTAATATATTGACGGCATTTGCAACACTAGGCCGCTGTGTTTTACCAGATGGTTCCATGTTTGTGCTTTAAGGCCCCCCCCCATACACATTAGTCTTACGTCAGTGAACGTGCCGATATCCGCTACTAGTTTGTGTGGGGGGAGCCCCCTGATAGATGGTGTCTGGGGGGAGAAGGGTCCGGTCTGTAGCATTTCAGCACCTGATCTTGTTCTGCTTTGGGATATGTTTCAGCGCAGCCGAATGTCCCTGTATATTAAGAGAAAGCCGCTAAGTGATCCTGAGGATGGGGGGGTTAGAAGAGATGAGTTATAATGGTCCAGACGACCGCTAGCTAAAGTGCGGGGCTTTAGGGTGGGAGCACTCATGGCAGGCTTGTTGCAGAAATTTCTGAAGTGTTATACATGGGGACTGTGGAAAACCATGCACATTAGGCAACAACAGCTGCATTAGGATGTATGGAAAGGATTTTATCAAATCTCCCTTATGTGAACTAACAGCCGGCATGTTCAGATATCTTCTATGGGCATTGGTACTAGAAGCTAAGGACTGCAGTACACTGTCCACATTTATTGTGTGCTGACATTAGGACTGCAGTACACAGTCCACCTTTATTGTGTGCTGACATTAGGACTACAGTACACAGTCCACCTTTATTGTATGCTGACATTAGGTCTACAGTACACAGTCCACCTTTATCGTGTGCTGACATTAGAACTGTAGTACACAGTCCACCTTTATCGTGTGCTGACATTAGAACTGTAGTACACAGTCCACCTTTATCGTGTGCTGACATTAGAACTGTAGTACACAGTCCACCTTTATCTTGTGCTGACATTAGAACTGTAGTACACAGTCCACCTTTATCGTGTGCTGACATTAGAACTGTAGTACACGGTCCACCTTTATTGTATGCTGACATTAGGACTGCAGTACACAGTCCACCTTTATTGTGTGCTGACATTAGGACTGCAGTACACGGTCCACCTTTATTGTGTGCTGACATTAGGACTGCAGTACACGGTCCACCTTTATTGTGTGCTGACATTAGGACTGCAGTACACGGTCCACCTTTATTGTGTGCTGACATTAGGACTGCAGTACACGGTCCACCTTTATTGTGTGCTGACATTAGGACTGCAGTACACAGTCCACCTTTATTGTGTGCTGACATTAGGACTATAGTACACGGTCCACCTTTATAGTGTGCTGACATTAGAACTGTAGTACACAGTCCACCTTTATCGTGTGCTGACATTAGAACTGTAGTACACAGTCCACCTTTATCGTGTGCTGACATTAGAACTGTAATACACAGTCCACCTTTATCGTGTGCTGACATTAGAACTGTAGTACACGGTCCACCTTTATTGTGTACTGACATTAGGACTACAGTACACAGTCCACCTTTATCGTGTGCTGACATTAGAACTGTAGTACACGGTCCACCTTTATTGTGTACTGACATTAGAACTGTAGTACACGGTCCACCTTTATCGTGTGCTGACATTAGAACTGTAGTACACGGTCCACCTTTATTGTGTGCTGACATTGCAGTCTCCATCCTATCAGTATCTGATAGTAAATTGTAGGTACTCCTAGAAATCCGAGAGGTGGAAAGGGGTTACAGAGCACCCTTCATATTTTGGGTGTAATGTGGGTCAATGACTTGAGGGGTGTACTATTAACATGTCACATTTTAGTCTCTGGCTGAAATGTGTCCTTATTGCAGTAAGGGGGGGGGGGGGGTGAGAATTTTCACAATAAAACACTGGTGCTCAATCTATGGGTAGATGCAGGATCACAAAATATGAGCCATAATCTATATCTGAAGTGGCACTTCTATAAATTGCAGGGGTAACGACCCCCACTCCTAATGAGCATACGTAGATAATGACTAGAAATGGGTTTGTCCCTGTGAAGGTTGCCAATCACTAGTGAAATGGCAGATGCAAAGTCTATGTGTAGAAGGTGCTGTGGCAGCCCCGGCATGGTGTATTTGCACAGGAGCAGGTATGGGAGGCCGCAGCATTGCTTACTGGTGGACACTGGAAATGTACCATCTGTTCCACCAAGGTATAGAAATACTGAAATATTAAGGGGGAGTCTGTTAGCAGAAAAAAACTGTTCAAACCAAGCACAGGCGCTCCGTACAGCCTTGCTCTCAGCAGTTCAGTGCACCTTCCCTCCTACTTGTTTGCTATCAATCTGCGCCTTACTCTTGATTGACAGCTCCAGGATTAAGGTCCAGTCACACATAACGAGATCATTAACAAGATCGTTACTACGTCAGAGTTTCCGAATCGTTGGTGAGATCGTTGGTGAGATCTTACACATTCATTTTCCCAACGACTTTAGTAAGGATGCAGCGGCCTGTATAACAATCTCGTTCGTCGTTGGGACCCTGTCACACAGTAACGATTCCGACCTCGAATAGGGGTGTAGTGTTTGACGCTGTAAGCCACGTAGGCGTGCATATGCGTCGCCTTTTCCACACCCCTCCGCTCCGATTGGTGGCCAATACTGCGTTCTGATTAGGTGGCCGGTCTAGAAGCCAACTTGTATCACTTCATCCTTTGTCCCTTTTTGAGCCTTGCTTTGAGGATAGAATCTGCGACTCCACCCGGATTTATTCGTACTTTGTTCCCGGTTGCTTGCTTGCTTTTCGGATTGAAGTTGCATCTGCACCTGAATTCATCCCTCCTTCGTTCCTGAGTGCTTACTGTTCTCAGCGCCAACCAATCGGTGCAGAGGGGTGCGGGAAAGGTGACGCAACTACACGCCTACGTGTCACACTTTAAGTTCTCATCTAGGTCGTTACCGAGATCGTTGGTAGGTGTCAAACATATAGATCCATCCTGCCCAGCAGGACTCCGATCCAAAAATGGGCCAGGACATTCAGCAACGACCAACGATCTCACAGCAGGGGGCGGATCGTTGGTACGTGTCAAACATAACGAGATCGCTGGTGAAGTCGTTGTTTCGTCAAAAACTGTGACGTAGCAACGATGTCGTTGGCGATTTCGTTATGTGTGAAGTGGCCTTTACAGGAGTCAGAAGAGTGACGATAGATTGGGAGCATGCACTGAAATGCTCTGCCACAGCACAGGTGCACCGTGCTCCTGTGCTTGGTTTGAACAGTCATTTTGTGCTGACTGAATCCCTCTACACTGCTCTCCTCCATGATCAGCTGTTTTCCATTGATATGACAGCTATGATTACTGGAGTGACAGTCGCTGATAGGAGGTCCTTCCTGTATGATCCCCATATCCACCCCACAACACCCCAGGGCCAGTAACTGCATGAACGTATTTGGACACTGGCACTTTAAAGAAACTTCCCATGTGAATTGTAATTGTTGTTTGCTTCAGGATCCTGCTAGAAAACTTGCAAAGCAGCATCATCTCTCCCACGCCGAGCCCTGAATTATTTACTACATGGTGACATGCAGCAAATACGCCCGGCTTTGTTTCTGCCCATTTTAGAATATAAAAGCTGTCACATGGCAGCACAGCGCCGCGGGTCAGTACTGACGGCAGGATGCTCTGTCCTCCTGTAACATTGTGATCTATTCCCTTACGGCCTCGCTGTTCTCCAGGTTTAGGCTTTTATATAGTCTGCCTAATAGATTGTCACTAGGCTGGATCTGTCCAAAGCCTAAGCTGTCTGCGTCGTTCTGTCAAAAGGGTAAAAAAGGGCAAATTTAAGGGATTGTCCATCCTTGAGACAAAGTGTACAATCCCTTGTGTCTGCTGAATTGTGACAGGTGGCGGCGCGCACACTGTCACAATTCACCAGTATTGCCGATGTCGGCGGACGATCAAATAACTGCATGTATGTGATTTTCTTATTTGCAGTCATGTGTCGACTAGACTTATCCAGCTTCTGCAACAAGTCTAGTCTGCATGTGACCGTTCATTTCGATGTGACATCACATTAAAGGCTACCTAACCATGTTAGATATTTTAGGGGGATTAAATATCGTATCTACTGTATAACCATAAAACATGGTCCATACATCCTTAGAAAGTCCTGCACCGTCACTGCCCTCCCCGCCAGTGATCTGCTATATGATCCCACTCACTGCAGGAAAATATATAAGAAATAGATTTCATTTATCTGTACGGAAGACGAGATATGTAATGGGGTGGGGGGGATTTGTGAAACTTGTCCGTCCTGCAAATACTGATGACTACTTTTAGGCTATGCGCGCACATTGTGTTTTTTTCGCATTTTAAACTGCACTGTGTCAATGACAAACTGCATGCTTTTGTTTCCCCAGCAAAGTCTAGGAGAAATCAGAATTTCCATGCACACGTTGCAGTTTTTTTTTGTCAGTGTTTTATTTGTCAAATATCTGTCAAAATCTTTGACAAAAAAAGCAGCATGTCAATTCTTTTTGAATTTTTGTCACTTTTTGTCACCCATAAAACTCAATGAGCAGATGAAAAATGGATAGCAAAACGCATGGTAACAAATGGGTTGCGTTTACTATGCGTTGTACCTGCGTTCTTGTCACAAAAACCGCTGGTCACCCACTTTGTTCCAGGATAAAAAAAACATTCCAGGAGTGAAAATTTCTCTCTCTCTCCCCTTCATACTCACCGATCACCGGCGTGGCTGTCACACTGCTCCCGTGGCCTCTCATTCTTCTTCTCTACCCGCTCAATAGGCTCATACACATTCACTGCTTCCCCTGCCTGTGATTGGTTGCCGTCAGATGCACAGCCACGCTAAGTGACAGCTGTCTCACTGCAACCAATCACAGCCGCTGGTGGGCGGGTCTATATTGTGCAGTAACATAAATAATTTTTAAAAACCGACTTGCGGTCCCTCCCCCAATTTTGATACTCAGCCAAGATAAAGCCTCACAGCTGAGGGCTGGTATTCTCAGGCTGGGGAGACCCACATTATTAGGAGCCCCACAGCCTAAAAATATCAGCCAGCAGCCTCACGGTATTGCCGCATTCATTAGATGCGACAGTCCCGGGACTTTACCCGACTCTTCCAGATTACCCTGGTGCGGTTACAATCGGGGTAATAAGGAATTAATAATAGCCCACAGCTGCTACTAAGCCCTAGGTTAGTGATTGCAGGTGTCTATGAGACACCCCCCATTACTAATCTGTAAGTGAAAGTAAATAAACAGAAACACCCAAAAAATCCATTTTTGAAATAAAAGGCTACAAAAAAGTCCCCTCTTTCACCACTTCATTAATCCCCCCAAACACCCCTCCAGGTCCGACGTAATCCACACAAGGTACCACGGCAATTCATCTCTGCTACATTCCTGTCCTTTCACAGCGAGTTTAATAGAACATGACTGCCCTCTGTGAGCTCCACACAGCAAGTGAAGTGAGCCGCGCGATAGGGCGGGACCTCACTCTGGGGATTTGTGGTCACAGCGGGAGTCCATGTGTCCTGGAGTCCGCGACTAAAGTGAGCCGCAGGTGGAGGACTCACCTGAGTGACTGCACCACTGATCGCGCAGCTCACTTCAATCACTTGGGTGATTTGCTGTCACAGGTGGAGGACTCCAGCTATGGCTGCGGGCTAACCTTAGTGACTTCTCCGCTTATAGTGTGACTCACTTCAGTTACTGCGGTCAGTCATATTCTATGGCGCTCGCTGTGAGTGTCATATGTAGCACAACTGGAAGTGTCGTGTGACATCGTGTTGATTAAGTCAGACCTGGAGGGGTGTTTGGGGGTTTAATAAAGTGGTGAAAAAAGGTGCATTTTTGTCTTTTATTTCAAATAAAGGATTTTTTTGAGTGTTTGTGTTTATTTACTTTCACTTACAGATTAGTGGAGGCGGGTGTCTCAGACGACTGCCATCACTAAGCTAGGGCTTAGTAGCAGCTGTGGGCTTTTATTAACTCCTTATTACCCCATTACCACTGCACCAGGGCAACAGGAAGAGCCGGGTCCAGCGCCAGAATTGGCACATCTTATGGATGCGCCACTTCTGGGGCGGATGTGGGCTGCTATTGTTAGACTGGAAAGGGCCAAATAACGATGGCCCTTCCCACCATAATAATATCAGCCCTCAGTTGTCTGCTGTACCTTGGCTGGTTTTAGAAAAATGGGGGGACCCCACGTCATTTTTTTTTTCTTTAAATAAATCAAATAAATAAAAAATAAAACGTTGGACTCCCTCTTTTTCATAACCTGCCAAAGTACAGCAGAGCTTAAGGTTGCAGTCTGCAGCTGCTGCTGTTCATGTGCTGGATATGAAAAACGGGGGAGACCCCACGTCATTTTTTTTTAACCTAAAAAAAAAACCAGCTGTCCAAGCAAGCTATCCCTCTATCAAGTTATTCTGTTATTTATTTCTATCTATTCTGTTGTTTCATATTATCTATTCTATATGTTCTTTCCATCTATCTATCCTTTCTGTCAATTCTATATAATATCCTAGCCTATCTTTTTTTTTTTCTCCTTTTTAAGAACGCATTCACAAAAATGCGGTAAAAACGCATGCTTTTTTTGCCAAATGAAGTGTTTACAGTCAAAGCCTGCCAGATGGTGCAGTTGTCAAACCAAGAACGCAGCGTGTGCACATCCCCTTAGTATAATGGCATCACATTCTTCACTTCATTTGGAAGTCTGAGAACTTCAGCAGCTAGTCTGTCACATGTGTTATGTGCCTGATGTCATTGTGGGGACGACCTGAGATCAGAAGGTCACACCTTATTGCTGATCGCAAGTCTGCTTTAGTGCCCACTCGTCGTTTACCCTGAGTTAGAGCTTATTTCATTCCATTCGGCAGTGAAGGGGTTAAGGTTAGTTTCTATTTTTCAGTGATCTAACAGGTAGCTATAACCACAGCTGCAGCCACTCCCTTCTGCTATAAATATCTTCTCATCACACCTCCCTATGCCGGCTATAGCTCACACCTATGCTGTCCAGTTTGAAGAAGCCAGTCTGTGGAGAAGCTTAGGTGTGTCTTCTATTGTAGCCGAGAAGTTCCTACTGGAGAAGCAGTGGAGTGTTATTTGCTGTGTCTTTCTCTGTTTTTCTTACTTTCCTCGTGTTGTCTTATTGCAGTGGCAAGACTATCGTCTCGCATGCCTTCACACTAGTCAGGGTGAGTTCAGGGCCAGCGAGGGCCTAGAACGTGACTGCGCACGGGGGAAGGGGGTGGGGTTGGAGACCCATCTAGGGATGTTAGGGAATCAGCCTCAGGTGAGTGTTAGGAGGTGGCCCCACTCCCCTCTCCATAGTGCCAGGGTCTTCCATTGTACTGCTACCCTGGAGTTCCCTCCATGTTGCGCCGCTCGCCACGAGTCTCCTCGTACCGGTCATGACACCTGTAGTCATGTTATGACCCAGTCACAGGCGACTAGCAGAGCAAGTCATCAGAAAAATATCTGATGATGATGCACTCTTCCAGTCACCTCAACACTGCAGTCAATCACAGGCTGCAGCAGTCCTGTGACTTTCAAACAGAGAAGACATCGCATTCAGAACTGGTTCCAACCTGTGGATTGTCCGGTGCTGGATCCACTGGGGTGCTGGTAGGGGAGTATGCTGCTGTTTTTAATTTATTCCGATGCATGGCTTAAAAATGTTTTGTGTTTTTTTCTATATTGGAGACCCCCTTCAACATAAATAAGTTGTATGTGCAACTGACAACACAGGAATGATGACGGTCCTGATTTACTGGTGTTAGCTCCACATACTTGGCGGGCAATAATTGGCACCGTTATTAGACATTCTCCTATTGTAATTATTTTCCAGACTGCGCAGTAATTAAGACTTGGATGACTTATGATTTTCATTAGTGAAGCTAGTATGGGTATACAATCTTTTTTTTTTCCTTTATTAAAATGTCTTTTCTAAACTTTGTAGAAGTGAGAAGCAAAAATTAAAAATTAGCAGTAAAGTGCGTTCTGTAACTGTATACAGGGCCACCATCAGGGCATTACTACTGTGCCTGGTGTAGGGGGCCTGGTTAGGCCCGGGGTAAATACTTATCTTTATTAAGCCCCCGGCAGGACGGGCCCCTTCTCTTCACCAGGCCCCAGTCACAGCAGCAGCAGAGGGGCCCCGCAGTGTCGCTCTCGCTTCACTTGCTGACATAACTAATTTGCTTGCGAAGGGGCGGCACATGCAAATTAGCCATGTGCTGTAGTGGAGGCAGGATGATTGGAGCAGAGCAGAGCGCCGGCGCGTCATCGCTGGGCTGTGCAGCAGGAGGGGAGGTCATCACTTTGCGACCTCATTACACTCCTGCAACAGCGGCTGAGGTGGCGAGGACGCGGCAGCCAGCAGGACAGGTAAGCGCTGTGAGCTGAAGACGATCGCCAGGGGGGCCCGCTGATCTCTGCTGGGGGGGGGCGCGCTGATCTCTGCCTGGGCCCTCTGATCTCTGCTGGGGGGGCCGCTGATCTCTGCCCGGGCCCTCTGATCTCTGCTGGGGGGGCTGCTGATCTCTGTCCGGGCCCTCCGATCTCTGCTGGGGGGGAGCCACTGATCTCTGCCCGAGCCCACTGATCTCTGCTTGGGGGGGGGCTGATCTCTGCCCGGGCCCTCTGATCTCTGCTGGGGGGGCCTCTGATCTATGTCTGAAGCCGCTGATCTCTGCCCGGGGCCGCTAATCTCTGCTGGGGGGGGGGGGGCGCTGATCTCTGCCCGTGGCTGCCCGCCGACCCCAGCCCCTGTCTTGCTTCAGCTAGATCAGGGGTGGGGAAACTCCACCCCTTGGTCTCCTGCCTCCCTCTGGTGTGAGCCTCCTGCCTCCCTCTGCTGTGAGCCTCCTGCCTCCCTCTGCTGTGAGCCTCCTGCCTCCCTCTGCTGTGAGCCTCCTGCCTCCCTCTGCTGTGAGACTCCTGCCTCCCTCTGCTGTGAGACTCCTGCCTCCCTCTGCTGTGAGACTCCTGCCTCCCTCTGCTGTGAGACTCCTGCCTCCCTCTGCTGTGAGACTCCTGCCTCCCTCTGCTGTGAGACTCCTGCCTCCCTCTGCTGTGAGACTCCTGCCTCCGTCTGCTGTGAGACTCCTGCCTCCCTCTGCTGTGAGACTCCTGCCTCCCTCTGCTGTGAGACTCCTGCCTCCATCTGCTGTGAGACTCCTGCCTCCCTCTGCTGTGAGACTCCTGCCTCCCTCTGCTGTGAGACTCCTGCCTCTCTGCTGTGAGCCTCCTGCCTCCCTGCTGTGAGCCTCCTGCCTCCCTGCTGTGAGCCTCCTGCCTCCCTGCTGTGAGCCTCCTGCCTCCCTGCTGTGAGCCTCCTGCCTTCCTTCTGTGAGCCTCCTGCCTCTCTGCTGTGAGCCTCCTGCTTCTTTTCTGTGAGCCTCCTGCCTCTCTGCTGTTAGCCTCCTGCCTCTCTGCTGTGAGCCTCCTGCCACCCTCACAGTGCTGTGTGCCTCCCGCCAGTGCTGTCTGTGCCTAGCAGTACTGTCCGAGCCCCAGTCCCTCCTGCTGTGATGTGTGTATATGTCCCCAGCCCCTCCTGTGATGTGTGTGCCTTGAGCGTCTCCTACCTGATGTATATGATTTACCAATCTGTTGACTGCGCTCCAGACCGAGACAAACTTGGAAAAGCAGTTGTGAGAAGCCACATGATCAATATCAATGAACACCACAGCCGCACCAAAGAGAAGCAGCTCCAACCACCACAGTAAGGGTTAATTAATCAATTAAGCAAATATATTAGGGTAATTTTCAAGCTGATAATTTTTTGTGGCCCCCGAAGGGTGGTAGAAATTTCCAAATGGCTCCCGGCAGAAAAAAGGTTCCCCACCCCTGGTCTAGATGCACGGGAGGGTGCTGAAATGCATCACGGCTCACTGTTCAGAGAAGACGCTGTGCGACGTGGGAGCCGGGGAGGGTGAGCAAAATACTTTTTCTTTTTTTTTTGTGCAGCAGACAAATATGCCAGGAGGCCCCCAGGATGTGACCTCTATACCGGGAGGAGGACATATTCACCATGAGTGGCCTGGGAAGGGGTCATATATACCAGAAGGACATATATGTGTGTGTATATATGCATATTACATGTTTTTCCAAGAGTGGCAGAAGGTTTGATGGGTGGGGGGCGGAGCTAGGGTGGAGCATGGGCGGAGTCCCAAGGGGCCCCGAAAGTTTTGCCAGTATGGGGCCCTGAAATTCCTAGTGGTAGCCCTGACTGTATATATTGGGGGAGAGTTACTATGCTAACTGCCCATACAATTGTACCATGTCCACCCAAGTACCGGTCTTACTTGCCTTGATCACATCACATCACTCTTATGTTCTTAAATGTTCTTAAATGTTTTTTCTGACAATGTAGATTATGATGTTACTAACATTGGGGCAAAATGTGGGCACAAAATCAGCCTGCTCTTAGCTGACGACAGCCCAGAGTGTGTAAAGATATGTGAAGACAGGCCGTATCTGCCGATCTGCGCTTTTCTCATTGAAGAACTCGGATGTTTGCTGTGTAGTAACGTCTTTATTACAGGCGATTGGGATACAGCGCATTTTGGGGACAAACAACCCCTTCAGTGAGGTAAAAACCCATCATTAGACAGGTAAGGCTAGGTTCACATTTCCGTTGTTTTAAATCCGTCAGGTCCGTCAGTGACGGATCCGTCGATTTTTAGATGTCAACTGACTCAACGGATGTGTTTTTCACAGGATTCCGTTCACAGGAATCCTGTGAAAAAACTGATCCGTTACATCCGCTGTGCGTCCGTTTTTTGACGGATCCGTCATGATCCGTTTGTGTTTGGGACAGCCCAGTGGGTGTGCCAAACATGCTGGGCATGCTCAGTAGAGCATATGATGGAGTACAGTGCTGGATTCCATCGGAAGACTGATTACGACGGAATCCAGCACCATAGACAAACATTACAAGCATGACGGATTGTGACGGATTCCTGCGCGGTGCGTTAATTTTGACGGCCCAAAAACCGTTACATTCTGCGTTGTTTCCGCCCGGCGGTCAGTCCAAAAACAACTGACCGCCGTGCAGCGGATGCAACGCAAGGTCATCAGTCGCAATCCGCCACTAATACAAGTCTATAAGAAACAACGGAATCCGCCAAACGGATTGTGACTGATACATTTTGGCGGAAATGTGAACCTAGCCTTAGTTTTACCCTACTGATGTGGTGTTGCAGAAACAATCCTGTTCCATACCAGAGGAACCGCGTGTTCGGAGATTTGGTGCATGTGCTTCAACTTGTGGCATTTTGACGGAACGCCTTTAAATCACAATCCCCTCTAGACAACAGTGCCGTAATATTGGGGAACCCAACCTGGTCCAAGATAACAAGGGGCTATAGCTACTTTCCACGTTCGTAGACCGGAAAGCTGCCACCTTTCTTATGGAGCGCACCTCAAGTTTCCCGAGGAACCTGATGCTAAATCATTCCTAGATGACCAGCTATGGGTTTCGTATGTTGCAGGGCAGCTTTGTGCACATTATTGAAAGTCAACCCTGAAGACAAGAAAGTTTCATGTTTTACCTGACAGAGGATGAATTATCCCCAAAACACGTTTTATCCTAATCACTTGTGAGAAAACAGTTACAGTATGATGAATGCTCACGCTCTTCATCATTGGGCAAATGCTTTGACTGGGAGATATCCGTTTTAGCTATTGCCCCATGAGGACAGTCAGAGAACGAAGGTCTGGCAGCCATCTACCATCAGGTTTAGGATAGATACATGGGTCCAAGCAAAACCATGAAATGTGACAAACTGATCATACACTTATGTTTCTCATTTTCTAGGAGGTGCTGCCCCATGAGGCACATTCTTGTCTTCCTTTCTAGAAGTACAGAACATGCCAAAATTGATTACTTGGCATGGTTTACGGTGATAAATCTGGCACTTTTTAAGACAGTCTAGTGTAAATTTGTGTTTTCCAAACTTGGACCGGATTAGTAAATCTGCCCTGGCAAGTGGTCATCTTACATCTACGAGTGTCCATCCGGCGGTCAAAGGCCACATATGCCCACTGTATGGTAGCAGAACCAGGGGGCAGCTGCATGGGTTGTGCAGGAGGGATATGTATACAGTGCCTACAAGTAGTATTCAACCCCCTGCAGATTTAGCAGGTTTACACATTCGGAATTAACTTGGCATTGTGACATTTGGACTGTAGATCAGCCTGGAAGTGTGAAATGCACTGCTGCAAAAAAGAATGTTATTTCTTTTTTTATTTTTTTATTTTTTTTTAATTGTGAAAAGTTTATTCAGAGGGTCATTTATTATTCAACCCCTCAAACCACCAGAATTCTGTTTGGTTCCCCTAAAGTATTAAGAAGTATTTCAGGCACAAAGAACAATGAGCTTCACATGTTTGGATTAATTATCTCTTTTTCCAGCCTTTTCTGACTAATTAAGACCCTCCCCAAACTTGTGAACAGCACTCATACTTGGTCAACATGAGAAAGACAAAGGAGCATTCCAAGGCCATCAGAGACTAGATCGTGGAGGGTCACAAGGCTGGCAAGGGGTACAAAACCCTTTCCAAGGAGTTGGGCCTACCTGTCTCCACTGTTGGGAGCATCATCCAGAAGTGGAAGGCTTATGGAACTACTGTTAGCCTTCCACGGCCTGGACAGCCTTTGAAAGTTTCCACCCGTGCCGAGGCCAGGCTTGTCCAAAGAGTCAAGGCTAACCCAAGGACAACAAGGAAGGAGCTCCGGGAAGATCTCATGGCAGTGGGGACATTGGTTTCACTCAATACCATAAGTAACGTACTCCACCGCAATGGTCTCCGTTCCAGACGAGCCCGTAAGGTACCTTTACTTTCAAAGCGTCATGTCAAGGCTCGTCTACAGTTTGCTCATGATCACTTGGAGGACTCTGAGACAGACTGGTTCAAGGTTCTCTGGTCTGATGAGACCAAGATCGAGATCTTTGGTGCCAACCACACACGTGACGTTTGGAGACTGGATGGCACTGCATACGACCCCAAGAATACCATCCCTACAGTCAAGCATGGTGGTGGCAGCATCATGCTGTGGGGCTGTTTCTCAGCCAAGGGGCCTGGCCATCTGGTCCGCATCCATGGGAAGATGGATAGCACGGCCTACCTGGAGATTTTGGCCAAGAACCTCCGCTCCTCCATCAAGGATCTTAAGATGGGTCGTCATTTCATCTTCCAACAAGACAACGACCCAAAGCACACAGCCAAGAAAACCAAGGCCTGGTTCAAGAGGGACAAAATCAAGGTGTTGCAGTGGCCTAGTCAGTCTCCTGACCTTAACCCAATTGAAAACTTGTGGAAGGAGCTCAAGATTAAAGTCCACATGAGACACCCAAAGAACCTAGATAACTTGGAGAAGATCTGTATGGAGGAGTGGGCCAAGATAACTCCAGAGACCTGTGCCGGCCTGATCAGGTCTTATAAAAGACGATTATTAGCTGTAATTGCAAACAAGGGTTATTCCACAAAATATTAAACCTAGGGGTTGAATAATAATTGACCCACACTTTTATGTTGAAAATGTATTCAAATTTAACTGAGCAACATAACTTGTTGGTTTGTAAGATTTATGCATCTGTTAATAAATCCTGCTCTTGTTTGAAGTTTGCAGGCTCTAACTTATTTGCATCTTATCAAACCTGCTAAATCTTCAGGGGGTTGAATACTACTTGTAGGCACTGTATATACAGTACAGACCAAACGTTTGGACACACCTCCTCATTCAAAGAGTTTTCTTTATTTTAATGACTCTAAAAATTGTAGATTCACATTGAAGGCATCAAAACTATGAAATAAAACATATGGAATGAAATACTTAAAAAGTGTGCAACAACTGAAAATATGTCTTAAATTCTAGGTTCTTCAAAGTAGCCACCTTTTGCTTTGATTACTGCTTTGCACACTCTTGGCATTCTCTTGATGAGCTTCAAGAGCTAGTCACCGGAAATGGTTTTCCAACAGTCTTGAAGGAGTTCTCAGAGATGCTTAGCACTTGTTGGACCTTTTGCCTTAACTCTACGGTCCAGCTCACCCCAAACCATCTCGATTGGGTTCAGGTC
Organism: Anomaloglossus baeobatrachus; assembly: GCF_048569485.1. Lineage (NCBI taxonomy): Eukaryota > Metazoa > Chordata > Amphibia > Anura > Aromobatidae > Anomaloglossus > Anomaloglossus baeobatrachus. The sequence goes on along the minus strand of NC_134364.1, from coordinate 47,040,240 downwards.
TGGTGACTGTGGAGGCCAAGTCATCTGGCGTAGCACCCCATCACTCTCCTTCTTAGTCAAATAGCCCTTACACAGCCTGGAGGTGTGTTTGGGGTCATTGTCCTGTTGAAAAATAAATTATGATCCAACTAAACGCAAACCGGATGGAATAGCACGCCGCTGCAAGATGCTGTGGTAGCCATGCTGGTTCTGTATGCCTCCAATTTTGAATAAATCCCCAACAGTGTCCCCAGCAAAGCACCCCCACACCGTTACACCTCCTCCTCCATGCTTCACGGTGGGAACCAGCCATGTAGAGTCCATCCGTTCACCTTTTCTACAAAGACACGGCGGTTGGATCCAAAGATCTCAAATTTGGACACATCAGACCAAAGCACAGATTTCCACTGGTCTAATGTCCATTCCTTCATAAAGAAGAGAGAAAGAACTGCTTAACATGGGAAGCACACCTAGTCAAATATTAAATAGAAGGGATTTTATTGAATCACACACAAACATTTTTTAAAAACATTTAAAAAATGCATATAACCCACACCTGGGTATCTCCATAGACTGAAAATATTTGTGTGAAACTATATCTTGCAATACATCATAATTATAATACAGTGTAATTCAGGTTATATCAACACTAGTATGGCAAGTAGAAAAAGCAGGTTCACCATAGCAACCAACATATCAGGTAAACATGTACAGTTCCTCAGGTGGAAAATCAGACTGTATATTGTTCCACTATAGGGATACCCTGATACAAAGACCCTAGTAAATTTGTTGCAAAAGGGAACGAGCCAAACTCAGTAACACATTAGATGGTATAACTCATGGTATGTCCATACTAAGCATTGTACATGAGGTTAAATCCACTAAGGATCCCAATATATAACCCATCATATAAGCACTTCAATGAAAGGGACAAAGAGTTCCAATGAGGAACCAGATGGTAAACGCCCAATACAAGTGGTTACAAACCGATGGTGGACCCAGCCAGAAATAAAAACCTCATTGCATGGAGACCCCAGGGATACGCCCCATGCGTATCGCCGCTAGGCTTCCTCAGGGACAGACAATGTCCCTGAGGAAGCCTAGCGGCGATACGCGTGGGGCGTATCCCTGGGGTCTCCATGCAATGAGGTTTTTATTTCTGGCTGGGTCCACCATCGGTTTGTAACCACTTGTATTGGGCGTTTACCATCTGGTTCCTCATTGGAACTCTTTGTCCCTTTCATTGAAGTGCTTATAGAATAAAGGAAAGAAAAAAAGAAGAGAACAACGGGGCGCCAAATCTAAGTGTAGATGTATGGAAACACAGATTGTATGATCATACGAATTTTACACTCACCGTGCAGATTTCTTCTGTTTTCGCTAGTATGATCCGTGTAGTGGATCAACTCTCTTATTAATCCTCCAGTATGCAGCACGAATCCTCGGGAAAAACAATGAGAGTCCTGAACGGGTGCTCCCACGTGGGTAATGGAGTAAAGACAAAATCCCTTTCGGCGCTTCCGGAGGATAAATGGATTATCAGTGCAAGTTTGCAACAACTTCAAGAACAAGAGTTTATTAAGGGTTCAATAAAAAACGGACAATCTGTCCGTTTTTTATTGAACCCTTAATAAACTCTTGTTCTTGAAGTTGTTGCAAACTTGCACTGATAATCCATTTATCCTCCGGAAGCGCCGAAAGGGATTTTGTCTTTACTCCATTGAAGTGCTTATATGATGGGTTATATATTGGGATCCTTAGTGGATTTAACCTCATGTACAATGCTTAGTATGGACATACCATGAGTTATACCATCTAATGTGTTACTGAGTTTGGCTCGTTCCCTTTTGCAACAAATTTACTAGGGTCTTTGTATCAGGGTACCCCTATAGTGGAACAATATACAGTCTGATTTTCCACCTGAGGAACTGTACATGTTTACCTGATATGTTGGTTGCTATGGTGAACCTGCTTTTTCTACTTGCCATACTAGTGTTGATATAACCTGAATTACACTGTATTATAATTGTGATGTATTGCAAGATATAGTTTCACACAAATATTTTCAGTCTATGGAGATACCCAGGTGTGGGTTATATGCATTTTTTAAATGTTTTTAAAAAATGTTTGTGTGTGATTCAATAAAATCCCTTCTATTTAATATTTGACTAGGTGTGCTTCCCATGTTAAGCAGTTCTTTCTCTCTTCTTTATGAATTATAACTCAACTGCTTGTGGCAGCACCCTGCTATTTGATTAATGTCAACAGTGCTGTGCACCTTTCCTAAATATAATGTCCATTCCTTGTGTTCTTTAGCCCAAACAAGTCCTTTCTGCTTGTTGCCTGTCCTTAGCAGTGGCTTCCTAGCAGCTATTTTACCATGAAGGCCTGCTGCACAAAGTCTCCTCTTAACAGTTGTTCTAAAGATGCGGCGGTGTGTCCAAACTTTTGGTCTGTACTGTACATTTGTATACCTAGCACTTCTCTAGATATAGGATATACACTCAACCGGTCTTATATGTATACATGTGCCATAAGGCTTCTCACATCATCATTTATAGCCGGGATGAGAGGAGAATTGAATTTTTCGCTGGCCGTGCCACATAGCCGTTCCTTGTTTGCCTCAGTCCTGCCTGACTTATTGTCTTGTGTTAATTCTCTGGGGCAGGGGTCTGACTTTGGTGAATGAGCCAATTGTTTTCCTTTGTGTTGCCCATCCAGTCTGCCCTCCATCTGGTTTGTATCAGACTGTTTTCACAGCCAACAACTGCTGCCTTTTCTATATCCTGACACTCAAGGGCCCCCTGCTATCAAAGCATTACTGTGATAGCGTGTGTGTCTGGCCCATACAGCTGTGCACCGCAGCTTGTAACCATTACACCACAAATACTCACTGAGAACTTGACCCGTCTCCTTAATTTCTAACAAATAATCTCTACGTCCCGGCTATGATGAGGGCTGTCACACCCAGAGCAGGACTAATGTGACAGTCACCTCGCCGGATTATTCATCTTATACAATGTGTCTCTCCATAAATCAGCATGTCACATAGATCACCATTATGTCCTGGGTGTACTTTATTTATTACATTTTGGTGTTATGTGAAGCTGTGCTTCGTTACACTCATAGTCAGCAAAGTTTTCCATAATTTTGTATTACTTATCTTAGCTGGTTTAGGCTTGCATATTCCATTGATCACAAGTGGTAACTATTGGATGGGTTTGGCCCCCAGAAAGGGAATCTTGTGGATCGGTGCTCTCCAGTATGCAAGACCACTGCCTGGAAGAACTGAAGGGTGAGCCCGGTCACTCAACCCAAATCTATGACTCCAAAAATAACAGAACGCTGCGCTCCACTGTCAGTGCATGAACTGCCGATCCACCAAACTCCTCCCGGCTATGGTCTTGCTGCCAAAGTTGAACGTGGATCTAAGTTCCCCATTCTGGTAATCCATCAGGATCCAGTAACTGGAGCCATACTACTCCAATTGGTGGATATATGATGCCTTATTTAAGCTACAACTCCCTTTAAAAAGGACCTGTCACTTACTCAAAAAATTAAGGTAAATACAATGAGAAAAAATCCCTAAGCTCCCCTGATTCTGCTGCTCTTTTCTGTTTTGTTCTGCGTCGCTTCCTTACAGAGATATTCACATTTGTTGCTTTTGGAGGCCTTTATGTGAAATCTCCTCTTACAGTCCAACTGGATGTTTCATCACAGTCTTCTCTGGGATTGACCGCATTCACACCTCCTTAACAGATGCTACAAAATCACACCTCAACACTGTGGTACTCCTAGATCAGCTGCTGAGATGTATTTGGCAGCATATGTGAGGGAGGGGTGAAAGCGCACTTCCCTAAAGAAGACTGAGGAAACACCCAGTTGCACTACAAGCAGAGATTTCACATTCTGCGCTCCAAATGTGAATATTTCTGCAAGGGAGCAACAGTGCAAAATGGAAAAGTGACAGTCAGGGGACCTCAGGGATTTTTAAAAAATATTTAGTTCAATTTTTTGATCAAGGGAGATGTCTTCTTTAAGATAGACAATTAATATATGACTATTGGGGGTCAATTCCTGGGACCAACACTGGTAAGCAGAATTAAGGGGCAGTGGCATTTGTTGCATCACCGCTGTAGCCAGTCACTGAGTTTAAGGCTGTGCTGAGGTAGATGGCACAAGCCACTGATCACAGCTACTGGCTACAGCGGTGATGCGCATTGTTGACCTGACGTCGCTACTGCCGCCAAAACACCAAGATCGGGCAGCCGAGGCTGGACCTGGAGAGGGCAAGAACCTCGTGTGTTTTTGTTATTTAGGCCAGAATCACACTTGCGAGAGACTCGCATAAGTCTCACATCGCATCACCCGGCACGGCCACACGCTCTACTGACAGGTGCGGGTCGGCTGCATGTATCTCTATGCAGCTGAGATGCTCCTGTCCGGAGAGTGTACGGCCATGCTGGGTGATGCGATGTGAGACTCACATGAGTCTCTCGCAAGTGTGACTCCAGCCTTATTAGGATTTCAGGTTTCCTTTCCGGAAAGCGCAAAACTTTTTAAAAAAAAAAGGCTTGGCCACATTTTTGGCAGTTTTTCTATTCAAACATTTTTATTCATTGATTGTTAGCACTTGGACAAGCCCTAAGGAATGGCTAGCACTGGCATCAGTGGAGGAGCTAGGAATGGCTAGCACTGCCATCAGTGGAGGAGCTAGGAATGGCTAGCATTAGCATCAGTGGAGGAGCTAGGAATGGCTAGCATTGGCATCAGTGGAGCACCTAGGAATGCCTAGCATTGGCATCAGTGGAGGAGCTAGGAATGGCTAGCACTGGCATCAGGGGAGCACCTAGGAAGGGCTAGCACTGGCATCAGTGGAGGAGCTAGGAATGGCTAGCACTGGCATCAGGGGAGCACCTAGGAAGGGCTAGCACTGGCATCAGTGGAGGAGCTAGGAAGGGCTAGCACTGGCATCAGTGGAGGAGCTAGGAATGGCTAGCACTGGCATCAGTAGAGGACCTAGGAATGGCTAGCACTGGCATCAGTGGAGCTCCTAGGAATGGCTAGCACTGGCATCAGTGGAGGAGCTAGGAATGGCTAGCACTGGCATCAGTGGAGGAGCTAGGAATGGTTAGCACTGGCATCAGGGGAGCACCTAGGAAGGGCTAGCACTGGCATCAGTGGAGGAGCTAGGAATGGCTAGCACTGGCATCAGGGGAGCACCTAGGAAGGGCTAGCACTGGCATCAGTGGAGGAGCTAGGAAGGGCTAGCACTGGCATCAGTGGAGGAGCTAGGAATGGCTAGCACTGGCATCAGTAGAGGACCTAGGAATGGCTAGCACTGGCATCAGTGGAGCTCCTAGGAATGGCTAGCACTGGCATCAGTGGAGGAGCTAGGAATGGCTAGCACTGGCATCAGTGGAGGAGCTAGGAATGGTTAGCACTGGCATCAGTGGAGGAGCTAGGAATGGCTAGCACTGGCATCAGTGGAGCTCCTAGGAATGGCTAGCACTGGCATCAGTGGAGGAGCTAGGAATGGCTAGCACTGGCATCAGGGGAGCACCTAGGAAGGGCTAGCACTGGCATCAGTGGAGGAGCTAGGAATGGCTAGCACTGGCATCAGTGGAGGACCTAGGAATGGCTAGCACTGGCATCAGTGGAGGAGCTAGGAATGGCTAGCATTGGCATCAGGGGAGCACCTAGGAATGGCTAGCACTGGCATCAGTGGAGGAGCTAGGAATGGCTAGCACTGCCATCAGTGGAGGAGCTAGGAATGGCTAGCATTGGCATCAGTGGAGCACCTAGGAATGCCTAGCACTGGCATCAGTAGAGGAGCTAGGAATGGCTAGCACTGGCATCAGGGGAGCACCTAGGAATGGCTAGCACTGGCATCAGGGGAGCACCTAGGAAGGGCTAGCACTGGCATCAGTGGAGGAGCTAGGAATGGCTAGCACTGGCATCAGTGGAGGACCTAGGAATGGCTAGCACTGGCATCAGTGGAGGACCTAGGAATGGCTAGCACTGGCATCAGTGGAGGACCTAGGAATGGCTAGCACTGGCATCAGTGGAGCACCTAGGAATGGCTAGCACTGGCATCAGTGGAGGAGCTAGGAATGGTTAGCACTGGCATCAGTGGAGGAGCTAGGAATGGCTAGCACTGGCATCAGGGGAGCACCTAGGAAGGGCTAGCACTGGCATCAGTGGAGGAGCTAGGAATGGCTAGCACTGGCATCAGGGGAGCTCCTAGGAATGGCTAGCACTGGCATCAGTGGAGGAGCTAGGAATGGCTAGCACTGGCATCAGTGGAGCACCTAGGAATGGCTAGCACTGGCATCAGTGGAGCACCTAGGAATGGCTAGCACTGGCATCAGTGGAGCACCTAGGAATGGCTAGCACTGGCATCAGTGGAGGATCTAGGAATGGCTAGCACTGGCATCAGTGGAGGATCTAGGAATGGCTAGCACTGGCATCAGTGGAGGATCTAGGAATGGCTAGCACTGGCATCAGTGGAGGATCTAGGAATGGCTAGCACTGGCATCAGTGGAGGAGCTATGAATGGCTAGCACTGGCATCAGTGGAGGAGCTAGGAATGGCTAGCATTGGCATCAGGGGAGCACCTAGGAATGGCTAGCACTGGCATCAGTGGAGGAGCTAGGAATGGCTAGCACTGCCATCAGTGGAGGAGCTAGGAATGGCTAGCATTGGCATCAGTGGAGCACCTAGGAATGCCTAGCACTGGCATCAGTAGAGGAGCTAGGAATGGCTAGCACTGGCATCAGGGGAGCACCTAGGAATGGCTAGCACTGGCATCAGGGGAGCACCTAGGAAGGGCTAGCACTGGCATCAGTGGAGGAGCTAGGAATGGCTAGCACTGGCATCAGTGGAGGACCTAGGAATGGCTAGCACTGGCATCAGTGGAGCACCTAGGAATGGCTAGCACTGGCATCAGTGGAGCACCTAGGAATGGCTAGCACTGGCATCAGTGGAGGATCTAGGAATGGCTAGCACTGGCATCAGTGGAGGATCTAGGAATGGCTAGCACTGGCATCAGTGGAGGATCTAGGAATGGCTAGCACTGGCATCAGTGGAGGATCTAGGAATGGCTAGCACTGGCATCAGTGGAGGAGCTATGAATGGCTAGCACTGGCATCAGTGGAGGAGCTAGGAATGGCTAGCACAGGCATCAGGGGAGCACCTAGGAAGGGCTAGCACTGGCATCAGGGGCGCACCTAGGAAGGGCTAGCACTGGCATCAGTGGAGGAGCTAGGAATGGCTAGCACTGGCATCAGTGGAGGAGCTAGGAATGGCTAGCACAGGCATCAGGGGAGCACCTAGGAAGGGCTAGCACTGGCATCAGGGGCGCACCTAGGAAGGGCTAGCACTGGCATCAGTGGAGGAGCTAGGAAGGGCTAGCACTGGCATCAGTGGAGGAGCTAGGAAGGGCTAGCACTGGCATCAGTGGAGGAGCTAGGAATGGCTAGCACTGGCATCAGTGGAGCTCCTAGGAATGGCTAGCACTGGCATCAGTCGAGCTCCTAGGATTGGCTAGCACTGGCATCAGTCGAGCTCCTAGGAATGTCTAGCACTGGCATCAGTGGAGCACCTAGGAATTTCTAGCACTGGCATCAGTGGAGCACCTAGGAATTTCTAGCACTGGCATCAGTGGAGCACCTAGGAATTTCTAGCACTGGCATCAGTGGAGGACCTATGAAAGGCTAGCACTGACTCATGGGATGACCTAGCTACAAATGGCGAGGGTTTCTTTGTTTTTCTTTTCTTCCACGGTAGGGGTACACAATGCTGTCCAGTGTACTACCTCCCCAAATGAATGGACTAGGAACCAGTTATATATCGGGTACAGCCCTTGCCATAAACCCAACAAGTGCCTGGCTTGAAAAAAAAGGTTTAGTGTCACATTTGGGAAAATATTTTTGCGCTTATCCCCATTTATTCTTGGCCAATTTGGCTACACCTCATTTTCTCTGATAAGAAAACGTGTGTAGGATTACCCATCTCAATTACAGAGCCTGTCAAGCTGCTGCACGGAGGCTCTGAAGACGTCACGTGTCTGGTCCAGCGCTTAGGAGCGGACGGTCCTGGCTTCTGCTCCAGGTGTTAAATCCTCCTTGCTGTCATAAAGCAGATAAATGCAGCTCATTCCAAACTGGGCAGCAGTCGTTTGCAGAAAGCTTCCGCTTTTGGAGAGGAGAGCGTTCTCTTCATATCGCACAGACATGGAGGTGTTTGCCTGATGACTTCAGCCTGACGTCCTGGGAGAAGGCTACACTGGCAGCCCTCATTGTCTCACATAAGTAGCAGCCTATTTATGGAGCGCCACAAATGCTTATGTGATCACTAAAGCTGGCCATGCAGTCACATTCTCCTGTCTGATAACCTTGTGGACTTGTCAAGCCATATGAACATTGAAAATATTTGTTATTTGTGACAAAATAGTGTTTTGTGTCATTTCTGCTATTAAAAGGGGAACTGTCACTTGTCATAAATAATGTATTTTTGTATGTAGTGTAAATGCCCCTGTTCTCCCGAATCCGGCGTAGTTTGTTTTTTGGTTCTGCACCTCTCTGTTTCTGAGATATGTCCCCCTCTTTCCTGTATGTAAATCTAGTATTTGCATCTAAGTGGGCGTGGTCATCAACTATTCTTTAGGGAGTTATCTTGGGGGACCACACCTCATTGGCTAAAAAGACACAGGGAAGAGGGGGTCGTATCTCAGGAACGGAGAGGCACAGAAACAAGAGAAAAACATCGCCGGATTCAGGAGAACGGCAGTTTTTACACCAGTAATAAAACAATCTAATATATAAAGCTGTGTGTATGTATGTACAGTGTGTGTGTGTGTGTGTCCGCTAAAGGAATCCGCACCGTCGCATTTACAATCACAAAATTTTGCACTGATGCCTCATGTGATTCAGGGAACGTCAGACTATGTTTTGACAAGAAAATTTAGCCCTGCGCTTTACAGTTACTCTCCAAAAAACCTGCCTCCATTAAAGTGAATGGAGCTGTGAGCTGCAGGCTATTAATAGGAGCTGTGATTGGTTGCTATAGTAACAAAGGACAGTCTTCGTATAAGAAGCTTATGTGTGAGGTAATATGATGTTGGTGGAGAGACGGATAGAGAGAGACAGAAAGAGACAGACAGACAGGCACAGACAGAGAAAGAGGCACACAGGGAAAGAGACAGAGGCAATCAGACAGACAGAGACAGATAGGAAAAAAAGCCAGACAGAAAGACACATGGGGAAAGAGACGAAGAAAGAGACAGATGGGGAAAGATAGAGACAGAGACACAGAGCAAGAGAGAGACAGAGACTGATACAGAGACAGACAGATAGACACAGAGAGACAGACAGAGACTGGGAGAGAGAGAAAGTTTCTATCCTGGGCAACGCCGGGTACTACAGCTAGTTACATATATTTAGCTTTTAAGTAACAGGTCCCCTTTAAATTGTAATTTGGCAGTTTTCTTTTACATGATTATACATTTAAATGTTATTTCTACCTGTAAAATCCTAAAATAAATATTGTAGTCAATTTTAAATAATTGTTTTCTCCAGAGAATAATTCTGCTATATATATATATATATATAATATATTATTTTTTTTTTACTGTTATTGCAGGAACACGGGAGGACTCGGAGAGAACTGTAGTAGAACCCAGTGTGTACCTCAATTCAGGTGAGACCGGGTGAACTGGCCGTGGAGGAAATGGTCACATCGGATGCAAGCAGGACCCAACAGACCATATTAACTATATTGGCATCAGCTAAGTTGTACTGTAAAATAAATGACATAAAAATGACAGAACCAGCAACAGAGGCTTCAAACACAAGTGTGAACAAGGCCTAAGCAGATCTCTCTTATTTCGAGTGGGTTTTTAGAATAGGTCATCAAATTTGTTGGTGGCCGACTTCCAGCCCCTGCCTGTTAGCGGAGTGAAGGGTCTTTTTCGTTGTCTGGACACTCCCCTATGTACAGTGTCATAATATCGTGGCGGATATTGCAGCTCCATCCCAGTCCTATTGCCAGGAGTCGAATCGCTACTGGTTTGATATTGGTGGCCTATTTTAACCCATTACTCTGTGACATAACGAGAGTATATAGCCCCCCCCACCACCACGTAATGACAGGAACAACAGAAAAATAGAACTAAAGCCGATTCTTCTGATTAGCGGTTTCCCAGGATCCCCTGATCATACATTGCTTATACTTAGGATGGGCCGTCAATCAATTTAAAAGGCCGGATGCCCCCTTTAATATATAAAAGCGCAGCTGTAGGATGCTTATACAAGCTTGTGTAAATCCAGAATCTGCTACCTTCCGGCTAGTTATGACTTTCCTGCGTATATAATTGTCTTTTCATATTGGATCACATTCTAATTGATGCTTAATGGGCTCTTAAAAGTTTTGTTTTGTGTGCCAGACGCTAAAGATGATTTCATTTAATGCTGCGGTTTTTCTCAGAACGTAATCTCTCTCCTGGTAAGAGGTGTGGCAATGCGGAGATTAGGACGGGAGACGTTTCTGAGGCTGACGAGTGACGCACTAATTATCACACATCATTAGGAGCATTGTACAAGAGTCCGATTATGTCTTGGGTAGAAATGTACAGCTTGTCATTTCTTTACTGGGATTATTCTTTTCTACTGGTTTTAACCTATAACCAGTTTCCTTGTTGCATCTTGTGTTTGCAATTTCAGTCTAGAGACGAGATAGCTGTGGAGAGAAAGCGCATATAGGGTCTTACCCCAGTATATAAGGGGTGGGAGGGGGGTGAAACTACTCACCAGGTGTCGTTGTGAGAGTCACAACAACTGTAATCGCATGTAGAATTTGATCAAAGGCTGCAGCCACCCAAAAACAGCAGATAACAGAGAGCATGAGAGAGGGGTGTTCAATACTGCGCCAAAAGATCACTGGGACAGATGTTCAGATTAATGTATCTTTATTTTCATCCAGGTCTACGCGTTTCAGGAGCCACTGCCCCCTTCCTCAGGACCGTCAGGAAAGACAAACATCAAGATGTTTGTCTTTCCTGACGGTCCTGAGGAAGGGGGCAGTGGCTCCTGAAACGCGTAGACCTGGATGAAAATAAAGATACATTAATCTGAACATCTGTCCCAGTGATCTTTTGGCGCAGTATTGAACACCCCTCTCTCATGCTCTCTGTTATCTGCAATTTCAGTCTAAAAGACCTCGAGTAGGATTCTTATACTATAACGATCTGTCCTGCAGATTTACAGGAAGCGGTATGTACACAGGATACGGATCACTGGTTTATACTGGTAGTAGTATATATATTGCACTAGTGTGCATGCTTCATAGTCCACCAAACAGTCTTTTGAAAGCTGCATTTTCTCTAGCCTAGGAACGCTCATTCCCAGTCATCAAACAATCGGCTGACAAATGAGTTCAGCTATTTTTAAGCTCGCTTAAAAATTACTATTCTCGGCAGCACATGTGCTGTCGAGAATAATAATGTTCCATGTGTACAGAATTGTCACAGGTGACAGACAGTTATGTGGTTTCTGGCCATAGAAGGTCACAGTGTTTGGCTGTGCAGAATGCTCTCTGACTTTCCATTGTTCCTGCTGTTAGTATTCCTTGGTATAGGTAGCTTTCCTGCTGGATTCATCTCCCCCTTTTGGACCAAGCAGGAGCTCGCCTTCCACCCAGCTGTATATTATCAGTATTATCACTATTCCCTTAGTGCTTAAATACCCTGTCCTTCCTTGGACTGGTGCTGGTGATATTTTTCAGTTAATTCAAGCCTTGGTTGCAAGCAGATGGCTTGTACTCATCTGTGGTATCGTTGCTGAAAACTCTGCTAAACCTCTACCCGAGCCATCTGTAGATAAGAAGTTCATGCTCTTCCCCCTGTGTGCCCCCCCTTGTGTTGTCTATAGTGTTTAGCGGGGTTGATGAAGAGCTCATCCCATCCATTCCCTATTTAGGGTCCAGCACTAGGGATACCTAGGGTCAGGTATCTGGCTCGGTGCATAGGTGCAAAACCTATCTAGGGCGTTCAGGGACCAGCAGTAGATTTGGTTAGTGGTCTCTTCCATTCTCTTTCACCATTGCTTAGTACTTCCCTGTACCTTGCGTGACATTATCATCAGACGCACACAAAAAATAATTAAACTGACGTGTTTTGTTGGGTTTTCTCATAAAAAAAATCCCCTCTTTTTTTTTTTTGTCTTTTTTTTTTCATAACGTCTGGAACTCCATTCTGAGTCTGAACTGGGTGCAAAAACCTAAAAAATCTACACTATATGGAGATAAGGTATGCACATCAGTGACTATGTAAGGGGAATGTATGAAAAGCAGAAACTGCTGTGTGAATACTGACTTGACAAATCTAATAGCTATATGTAAGAGTGAAAATATGAAAATGGAATCTGCATTACTGCCATGAACATATGAATAAAGAGAAATTTAGCTACTGAATTGATCAATGCAATAGAGCCCCAACACTACGCCAAAGTATTTCTCTACGTTGGGGTCCCTAGCTTGTGTGTGTCCTCTCATGCAGTTAAAAAACTTACCGTGTATGGGAAGCTGAGACCCAGGCTATTTATGCGTATAATGTGGACTGGCTATTGGGTGGGACTGGGTTCACCCAACCCCACCCAAGTGTAGTGTAGATTTTTTAGGTTTTTGCACCCAGTTCAGACTTAGAATGGAGTTCCAGACGTTATTTCTTGATTGATTTGTAGCTTTTTCGTTTGTGAACCCAGCCTCACCCAATAGCCAGTCCACATTATACGTATATATAGCCTGAGTCTCAGCTTCCCATACACGGTAAGTTTTTTTTTAACTGCATGAGAGGACACACACAAGCTAGGGACCCCAACGCAGAGAAATACTTTGGCGTAGTGTTGGGGCTCTATTGCATTGATCAATTCAGTAGCTAAATTTCTCTTTATTCAAATGTTCATGGCAGTAATGCAGATTCCATTTTCATATTTTCATTCTTACATATACAGTGCCTACAAGTAGTATTCAACCCCCTGCAGATTTAGCAGGTTTACACATTCGGAATTAACTTGGCATTGTGACATTTGGACTGTAGATCAGCCTGGAAGTGTGAAATGCACTGCAGCAAAAAAGAATGTTATTTCATTTTTTTTTTTTAAATTGTGAAAAGTTTATTCAGAGGGTCATTTATTATTCAACCCCTCAAACCACAAGAATTCTGTTTGGTCCCCCTAAAGTATTAAGAAGTATTTCAGGCACAAAGAACAATTAGCTTCACATGTTTGGATTAATTATCTATTTTTCCAGCCTTTTCTTACTAATTAAGACCCTCCCCAAACTTGTGAACAGCACTCATACTTGGTCAACATGGGAAAGACAAAGGAGCATTCCAAGGCCATCAGAGACAAGATCGTGAAGGGTCACAAGGCTAGCAAGGGGTACAAAATTCTTTCCAAGGAGTTGGGCCTACCTGTCTCCACTGTTGGGAGCATCATCCGGAAGTGGAAGGCTTATGGAACTACTGTTAGCCTTCCACGGCCTGGACAGCCTTTGAAAGTTTCCACCCGTGTTGAGGCCAGGCTTGTCCGAAGAGTCAAGGCTAACCCAAGGACAACAAGGAAGGAGCTCCGGGAAGATCTCATGGCAGTGGGGACATTGGTTTCAGTCAATACCATAAGTAACGTACTCCACCGTAAGGTACCTTTACTTTCAAAGTGTCATGTCAAGGCTCGTCTACAGTTTGCTCATGATCACTTGGAGGACTCTGAAACAGACTGGTTCAAGGTTCTCTGGTCTGATGAGACCAAGATCGAGATCTTTGGTACCAACCACACACGTGACGTTTGGAGACTGGATGGCACTGCATACGACCCCAAGAATACCATCCCTACCGTCAAGCATGGTGGTGGCAGCAGCATCATGCTGTGGGGCTGTTTCTCAGCCAAGGGGCCTGGCCATCTAGTCTGCATCCATGGGAAGATGGATAGCACGTCCTACCTGGAGATTTTGGCCAAGAACCTCCGCTCCTCCATCAAGGATCTTAAGATGGGTCGTCATTTCATCTTCCAACAAGACAACGACCCAAAGCACACCGCCAAGAAAACCAAGGCCTGGTTCAAGAGGGAAAAAATCAAGGTGTTGCAGTGGCCTAGTCAGTCTCCTGACCTTAACCCAATTGAAAACTTGTGGAAGGAGCTCAAGATTAAAGTCCACATGAGACACCCAAAGAAGCTAGATAACTTGGAGAAGATCTGCATGGAGGAGTGGGCCAAGATAACTCCAGAGACCTGTGCCAGCCTGATCAGGTCTTATAAAAGACGATTATTAGCTGTAATTGCAAACAAGGGTTATTCCACAAAATATTAAACCTAGGGGTTGAATAATAATTGACCCACACTTTTATGTTTAAAATTTATTAAAATTTAACTGCGCAACAACTTGTTGGTTTGTAAGATTTATGCATCTGTTAATAAATCCTGCTCTTGTTTGAAGTTTGCAGGCTCTAACTTATTTGCATCTTATCAAACCTGCTAAATCTGCAGGGGGTTGAATACTACTTGTAGGCACTGTAGCTATTGGATTTTTCATGTCAGTATTCACACAGTAGTTTCTGCTTTTCATATATTCCCCTTACATAGTCACTGGTGTGCATACCTTCTCTCCATATAATTGTTTTTTTCATAGTGACTAGAATCCCTGTATTAATGATCGTTCTGCGAGCATGGAAGTGTAGTTAGACTTTCAAAACAGGCCATTAAACGACCACAGATCACATCACATGTGGCTGACCTGAGTCATTTAACAGCCTCCATCGGCCAGTGGAAATGCACCTTAAAGGGAACCTGTCAGCAGAAATTTCGACTAAAACCTAACAGATTCCCCCTCTGCAGCTCCTGGGCTGCATTCTAGAAAGGTCCCTGTTATTATAGTGCCCCCTTTCTGACCCAAAAAAAGAGTTTATATCGAGGTACCTTTTTGGCTTCTGAATCTCTAAATGTGTCACGGGGGCGGGCTGCCTGATGGCCGTTATTCTGCCCCCTGTTCCTGTATGCCGCCCCCATCGCCGATTTCTATACTTCTGGACGCCGCCCACTGCTCCAGCCATCCCCGCGCATGCCCAGTGCTCATCTCTCGTGGATGAGCACTGTGCCCAGTGTCACCGGTGGTGACGTGCGCGCAGGGTTTAGATTATGGGCGGTGCTGTGATGTTAATTACCAAGCAACCGCCCATAATCGCGGGACCGCGCATTCCCCCTCGGCCTGCTTCTTTCTGCGCAAGCGCGCTGCAGCTGAACTCCTCCTGATCGGTGTAGTCACTGCTCCGCGCTCCTCCCATCTATTTCCTGCCTCAGGGCAAGATGGGAAGGAGGTGACGTGAGTTCAGCTGCAGCGCGCTTGCGCAGAAAGCAGGCCGAGGGGGAATGCGCGGTCCCGCGATTATGGGCGGTTGCTTGGTAATTAACATCACAGCACCGCCCATAATCTAAACCCTGCGTGCACGTCACCAGCGGTGACGCTGGGCACAGTGCTCATCCACGAGAGATGAGCACTGGGCATGCGCGGGGATGGCTGGAGCAGTGGGCGGCGTCCAGAAGTATAGAAATCGGCGATGGGGGCGGCATACAGGACCAGGGGGCAGAATAACGGCCATCAGGCAGCCCGCCCCCGTGACACATTTAGAGATTCAGAAGCCAAAAAGGTACCTCGATATAAACTCTTTTTTTGGGTCAGAAAGGGGGCACTATAATAACAGGGACCTTTCTAGAATGCAGCCCAGGAGCTGCAGAGGGGGAATCTGTTAGGTTTTAGTCGAAATTTCTGCTGACAGGTTCCCTTTAAGGATATGATGCCCTGTAATTAATGAAGGCCATGGAAAGACCATTCTGAATATTTTTTTAATCCCATTTGTATCTCCTAAGGTAGCAGCCTAATTTGCCAAATTAAGAAGCTGTTAGTATGAGCTGATTGGGCAAGTTGGATTTTTTTCGGCCAGTGGTGTGCATGTGCATTGGCTGCATCTCCTGCCAAAAAAACTCAAACAGCCGATGCGGTTGAAATTTTTTTTTCCCCCACCAATGAATGACCTTCTGTCAAATTGATGACCGATTGTTCGTTAGTCCACTTTTGTGCCCTTTATTTTAGGGAACCATGGGGTGCCATAAGTCAGATCTTCATCTCTTCTTCTTTTATCTTCCATACCCTGATTGACGAGTTCAAAAATATTGCGGACGACAACTGCACCAAGAATTACATTACTAGCATTTCCCTATAGTAATGGTCAACATCCAAACACCATTCCCGTCCATACCTCGCAGGTACCGTCAGAAAGGGCGACTGACACCGTGTTGGGTTTCATCTACGGGAAATCTGCGCCGAGGGTCAGATTATAGGCACGATATTTTTGGACACTTTAGTGCGTCCTCTTTAAACAAACATGCAGTAACAACTTTAAGCGAAATGTATTTTGCTGATGGCGCTGGAATATCTGCGCCTGTACCGCTGGGAGCCTCGTTATTTTGCACGGTGTAAGGTGTAATTTAGTCTAACACCTGCGTTCTTCATTACATTTCCTGCCTCATTTCAGTCCTGTGTCATTCTGCCAATAGCAAGAGCTTGATGTTTTTCTCACTTTGTAAATGGTGATAAATCATAACCCTTCAGCCCGCGGTGTGATGATTGCTTTGTGATTTACATACATGGGTGGAAAACGGTGCAGGTGCAGGAATGTGGGAGAAGAAATCTCCAGCCGTGTGTTATGTGAGCACGTAACAAACAAATCCATCCTCTTCCAGAACACGAGTCCATGGTACATGTACTGGGAAGTATTGTGAAATAATAAGAAAAGGGGTTCTCTATTTGGGCACATAAATGTCTAATGTCTGCTTTACACGGGTCTACGGATCGTGCGATTTCACGATCGATCGTACCCGCCCCCGTCGTTTGTGTGTCGCGGGCAAATCGTTGCCCGTGGCGCACAAAGTCGGTAAACCACCCCCCCCCCCGTCACACGTACTTACCTCCTGGGCGACGTCGCTGTCGGCGGCGAACATCCTCTTCCTGAATGGGGAGGGACGTTCGGCGTCACAGCGACGTCACCCAGCCGCTGGCCAATAGAAGCGGAGGGGCGAAGATGAGCGGGACGTAAACATCCCGCCCACCTCTTTCCTTCTACATTGCCGGCGGGTGCCGCGTGACGCAGGTAAGATGTGTTCATCGTTCCCGGGGTGTCGGAGCAATGTGTGCTACCCCGGGTACGATGAACAATCAGCGCCAATGTAAGTAAACGATATTATGGAACTGAGCGACACGTACACAACTCATGATTTGTGAGCGATACTGCGTCGTTCAGAGGTGTTACACTAGACGACGTCGTGTACAATGCCGGATGTGCGTCACGAAATCCGTGACCCAGACGATGCATCGCACGATAGATCGTCTCGTGTAAAGCACCCGTTAGACTGGGGGCCACACAACTTGCAGCGCCGCATTGCTCCTCTAGCGTCGCATTGTGACCTGCAACGGTGACAGTGTTTTCATATGTTTCCAAATTTCTTAGATTTATGTTCATTGGATGCGAGTCGCACACGGTACCCATAGACTTCAGTGCAACTTTAGCAATTGCAATTATCAAAGCTTTAAAATGGTTACGCTACACGTTGCGCAAACTTTTTTGTTGCGCAAGTTTTCAAATATTTTTTTTTTTTTGCTTGACTCTTCGCTGTGTAGCCCCATACTAAAGGGCATCCTTGCCTAAAGAAGTTTTCCACTACCCTAACGCATTTCATTTTTTGTATTCACCAATCATGTTATTATGGGCCACTAAATACAGCCATAGTCTTATTATAGTAATATAAACCTTTAATCATGCAGATAGCAACACTTTTGCATCTGTCAGGTGCAGCTCTGATGTTTACATTGATCACTTCCTCTCCCCAGGCTTACTGTGAATAGTACTACAAGTTCCATCATGCATTGCAGTAGCCTGTAAGCCAGCACTTAGCTCACCCCTTCATTCTTCACCCAAAACTCCTCCCTACTCTTCTGTTCACTCTCAGCAGCTTCATATTACTATAGAAACGGTCCTGACAAAGATATTGGGAGATACCAAGTGTCAGAGCAGCCCAGGGTAGGTACCAGCCCATCAGACAATTGCTAGATGTCCAGTATGGCCCTATCACTGTGTTTATTATGCAAATTTCAACTCTTTTCAGCGGTCTACATCAGTGATTGGATTACCTAAACCCTTTGCTTTTGAAATGCAGATCGCAGTACTTCACTAGCAAAGGTGTAGGCCACGGCTGTTACTGCTGAATTATACTGTGGCTCAGCTTGTGCCAGATGGACTAATTGTGTCTTCAGGAGGCTTGCTTAGGTAAGCTTTCATTCTTCCAAAACGTCCACACCCACCATCCCGAGCCCAGTGACCACTTCCTTTCATTTGGTCTGCTTTCTGTGTCGGAAAAGGAATTATCAGAGAAGTAAGAAGACTGTGCAGTACTATGTGATCCCTGCCGAGATGCGCTCATAGAAGCTATACATCCAATACACATATGTTAGAAAAAAGGTATTGAGTTGAAGCGCTATGAGATATTGCAAGGATGTGAAAAAGTAGTGGAAAACCCCTTCAAGAAATCCATCTTTTAGGCTATGATCATGTCTTGGAGGCAACAAATTGCAAATTAAATTAGAATTGAAATATTAAAACAAAGGACACCACTATGGAACTGAATGTGTCAGTAAAAACTGTCAGAGACTGCTGAGACCTGCGATAAGATCCAGAAACTACACCACAATTCTTGTCTTGCTCTGGAGGACTCAACATGACCATGCATCACTAGGTCACCTATTCATTAGATGTAAATAATTTACTTACACTTAGGCCAGTTTCACAACTCCGACACAGATGGTCTGAGTACAGAATGCAATGGCAGGAACAGCCAGAGCTTTCCTAAGCCGAACTCAATAGTTTCATAGGAATATATGATACTGATGAGGTCTGGTCAGGAAACCCATTGCCGGTCCAGATATCACGATCCGTATTCTGACTATGAATGTCGTGTGAAGCTGCTTAGAAATTACTGTCCGTCTCTGGTTATTATGGCTATAATTTAACAACCAGTAGGCAAAGCAGACTGTTCTCCTATAAAGACAACTGTTCCTTATGTCACCAGTTTTTGGCCAAATATGCAGCTGTCAATCCAATGACATGTAGCTTTGTAGAGTGACTGTGAGTCATGTCCTACTATGGTCCAAGCTCTACAAAATTTAGCAAAATGGGAAACAACTCATGATAAGAGGAAATCAATCCCAAGTCCATCCATTGTTGGGCTCAGTATGGCCTGAACTGTCATTTTCAATGTGGGACTGCGATCAAATTATGGTGGAGATGACCAGTCCCTTAGTCTTCTATAGGATGTTAGATTCTGTCCAGGTTTGGGGAAAGAAGTGTTGGTGGTGATATCTACTGGTGCTAGTTACGAATTTGCAACCAGCACCTACGCACACAAGTAAGCTAGGAAATATAATGTAAGAGTCTCACCCTCCAAACTATTGCTACAATGATGGTGTTTGTACTTAGGATACATAGGGATCGACCAGATTTTCTATGCATAGGTTTTATCCAGTACAATAATCCCATTTTATGAACACATGCACTTTATTAGGATAGGAGTCACACTTTTAGTCTAAGCTGCCCCTTTCTGAGCCTAAAGCGGGCTTTACACGCTACAATATATCTTACGAGATGTCGGCGGGGTCACGTCGTAAATGATGCACATCCGGCATCGTTAGTGACGTAGTTGCGTGTGACACCTACGTGCGACCCGGATTGTGCGCAAAAACGTCGATCGCATACACGTTGTTCATTTTCTAAATAATATTCGTTTTGTTGAACGAAACCGGTATATTGATACGTGTGATACCCTAACAACGACGATCCTCATCGTTATTATGCGACGCGAACGTGTCTCTCCACGCCATGCCTCACGCCCACCGCTATGATTGGTGGTTCCAACTGCGTAACGAATTGCCCTTCGTGCTTTATAAGGTGCACGCAACTCGTGTAATGTTAATCATTTATCTCTGTCTGCGGTCCGGTAGATCTAACGAGATATTGATCGATGTGGCAATGTATAGAATATGCACGTGTGACGGCTCAGAGACGACCTATGTACAATGTCTTCAGATCATATATACAACCAGGGCGTGTCGTATCGCATACGAGATCGCATATGAAATCATAGCGTGTAAAGCAGCCTTAAATCAGGAATGGATTAAGATTAAGCTTGAAATCTTAAAGGAATTTCCAGGTTTCTACTTATACAGAAACAGGGAGAGACCTGTCACTCAATGTTGGCTGGGTGGGGAGAAGCGTGCAGGGTGCCACCCACCGGGCGCTTTAGGTCTACATATTTAGGGCTACAAACATCTCCTGACAGATTCCCTTTAAAGCAATTTGTCATTTCTACTTAATGTCCCTTGAGTTCTAGGTGGTTGGGAAAAAAAGGTCTTCATGAAATTTCTCCATCCGATTTTTGTGGGCGTTGTGCTGTCACCTCTGTCTGACCTTAAATTTTTCTGCAGCTAAAAGAAATAAAAATGTTGAAGAAAACAGAATCTTCTCCAGTCCTTTGAGGAAACTTAATATATTAAATATTTGAAAAGGTTAAAAATTCAGGATTGAGGCGTGGACGCTGCGTAAGAGAAAGGGCTATTGTAATAAAGCGGTATAAATCCCTATGAGGGGAGTAGCTGAGTGTTTGGCGGATTATTGTTCCCGAAATGAAAAAAAAAAAAAAAGTGTTTGAAGCTATTGAGCCGAGCGATTCTGGCCAGATACATAAAAGATGTGCTCCTCAGTGAAGGCTTATGGTAGCCATGAGCTTATGGCCCAACCTAACAATTTTGGCAACTAATGTTTTTAAAGGAGGCAAACCACCGCCATGCCCTATCGTGGCCATATGGATCCTCTGCCAAGGCTAAGTGTACCGTATATGAGGTGTAGAAGGAATATAACATTCGGCTTTAGCAATCTAAAGTATGCGGGCAACATTAGTGTCCTTACGTATCTCACATGCCGGATATGGACCGGTCTTCACAAAGCAGCAATGTAGCCAACCAGAGGCCCTCAGGACTCTTGTTCCATAGTTTCCTTTTGGTCTGTGTTGGCTCTTTTCTTTTCCTAAACACAAGGTACTGATTTCAAACCACGAGTGGTGGTCAAAATGGATGATGTGAGCTCTAAAATCACACTTATGTGAATGCTGTGATTCTCCCATCATTTTATCCTTCAGTATGAGGGTACATGGTATCACTGCAGGTTTGTATCACAGGAACTTAGGCGGTTCGTCTCTATGATGGAGGATAAACCGCACCTCAACTGCTGGAGACAGACCCATACGGGGTCAGATGGCTCTATAGCTTGGATAAGGCTGTGTGCACACGTTGCGTTTTTTACCGCGGAAACGCTGCGTTTAGAACCGCAGAGTTTCAGTGGCAAATTGCATGCATTCAGATTTCCCAGCAAAGTGTATGGGAAAGCTGAAAAATCAGTGCACACGCTGCGTTTCTAAACGCAGCGTTTTGGATGCCAAAAATCGGTGCGGAAAGAAAAGCAGCATGTCACTTCTTTTGTGCGGTGTAGCTGCGTTCTCTCCCCCATTGAATCAATGATGTGGGTCAGAACGCAGTGAGCTGCTTTTTTGTTGCGGTCCGCGGGCTTTGTCGGCACGCCAGAACGCAGGCATTTACCTGGAAGTGAGGTCAAGAGGTTTCCTGTTGACCTCACTTCCTGGCAAAGTCCTGGAAAGCCCCCGGTGTCGCCAAAGTGCCCGCCCCGACCCCTGACCCCCCTCCCGAAAATCCAACATGGCCGCGCGCACAGTAGCGCACCGGCCGCCCTGCTCCTATGATTTCTGTCGCATGTGCCTTGAGACATGCGACAGAAAAATGCCCCCCAGGCCCTGCCAGGTCACCTTCTATTCCCCCTGGTATTCCCCCTTACCTGTCCGGTCGCAGCGCTGATCCCCCGCGGCCCCCTCCTCCTTCACAGTGCACGCTGGCCGGTCACATGAGCAGAGCAGCTGACAGCCAGCACTGTGTTCAGAGAGCTGTGCTGGCTGCTC
Source organism: Anomaloglossus baeobatrachus (assembly GCF_048569485.1). Lineage (NCBI taxonomy): Eukaryota > Metazoa > Chordata > Amphibia > Anura > Aromobatidae > Anomaloglossus > Anomaloglossus baeobatrachus. The sequence continues at coordinate 47,018,140 of NC_134364.1, read as the reverse complement.
GGCACTCTGCAGCTGTGACCCGGGGATAGTGGGTGCAGATTTTTGGCACCCACTCTCCTCAAATGGAGGGTCTGCCCTCCTAGAAAATGGGGGATACGTTCCCTGAACATGCCCCCATATTCTAGAAGGTCCAGAGGCGACGTGGGACGTCCAAATGGATTTCTGCGGACCCATTTTTTTCAAATTTTTTGATTAAATTGGAGAACAAGGGAATGATTTGGGGAGTGTTTTTTCTAATAAAAAAATTTGTCATTTTTTTTGCTTTTGTTTACTGTCAATTAGTTATGTCTGGTATCTGATAGACGCCGTGACATCACTAATTGCTGGGCTTGATGCCAGGTGACATTACACATCTGGTATCAACCCCATTTATTACCCCGTTTGCCAATGCACCAGGGCGCGGGATGAGTTGGGGCGAAGCTCCAGGATTGGCTCATCTAATGGATGCGCCACTTCTGGGGGGGCTGTGGCCTGCTATTTTTAGGCTGGGAAGAGTCCAATAACCATGGCTCTTCCCACCCTGAGAATACCAGACCCCAGCTGTCAGCTTCACCTTGGCTGGTGATCTAATTTGGGGGGACCCCACGTTATTTTTTTTTTAACTCTTTATTTATAAATAAAAAAAAAAAAAGCCTGGGGAGCCCTCCAAATTGATCACCAGCCAAGATGAAGCTGCCAGCTGTGGTTTGCAGGCTACAGCTGTCTGCTTTACCCTGACTGGCTATCAAAAATAGAGGGGGACCCCACGCCATTTTTTTCATTGTTTTTTTTTTTTTTTGGATAAATACTAAGCTAGGCACCCTTTAGTGCCACATGAAAGGTACTAAAGGTGCCAGCTTAGAATATGCAGGCGGGGGTGGGACGTTATATATATTTGACATCCCTTCATCCATTGACGCTTTTTAGGCTGTGTGCCCACAATCAGGGTTTGCAGCGTTATGGGCGCTGAGTGTTTTCCCTGCGTCCATAACGCTGCGTTGTGCAGTAGAAGCACAGTGGAAGGATTTTTGGAGATCCCATGCCCACTGTGCTTCTTTTCTCCGCAGCATAAACTGACCGGTGGCGTGGCTTCCCGAGCCTCAGCATGTCAATTTATGCTGCGGAGACGAGAGTGTTCTCTGCAGGTAGTGTTACACCTCGTGGCTCTCCTGTGGCAAGGAATGAGACAGTCTCCTTGCCTGCCACGAGCGCTCCTACTCAGCAGCGCCGAAGGTCTGCCAGACTGCAGGAGAAACCTCCTCAGAGAGGCAGCACGAGGGTGACACCTAGTGGTACTCCTGTTGCAAGAGATGAGGCGGTCTCCCATTCCTTGCCTGCCGCAGCTCCTCCTGCTCAGCAGCCTCGAAGGTCTGTGAGGTTGCGCAATGTGCAGAGGTTTGCTGTTCAGGGAAGCAGTGAGACTCCCGTTATCTCTACACATTATGAGACCGAGGATCCCGCCTCTATTTCCCAGAGGCAGGAGGGTGAGCATGTGCTATGCTTGGTGGATCCTGATTCGCCCACTGACGTCACACGGCTTGATGACAAGGCTGGTGACGTGGTGAATCCTGACTGGCCAGGCTGGGATGTCGTGGATCCTGATTGGGTCAAGTCCGTCATCTCCGCCTCGCGCCCGCCCTTGGCTGGAGCTACACCTCCTTAAAAGCTCCTCCTGCCATTATGGCGGCGCGCGACCGTCCTTCTATGTTTGGATGTCTGGCAGCGTGCTGCCACGCCACTGCTCAGGCATTACTGTCTCTTGTGGGCTTGGCCCTTGCTGCTCCGGCAGTACCTCGTTTGCAGGCCGTGTTCCTGCCTTGCTGCTCCGGCAGTACCCCCGTCAACAGGCCGTGTTCCTGTCCCAGGTGAGCTCCTCAAGTCTCCATTGGACTCACCTGGTTATTGAAAGCACACGTGCGTGGGCACCTCTGTGCTACCCTCGTGCCATATTCTCGTGACTTCCACTGGCACACGTGCGTGGGCACCTCTGTGCTTCCCCGTGCAACAGGTACACCGAGCCGTGAGATCTGTGCCATACAACCCTCAGGGGTTAGGGCAGATCGGTGTACATAGATCGTCTGTGACATTCCAGACGATCGCTAGCAGCAACCCGCTCACTCTTCACCCACCATAGCGGCGGTCCCTTACACCGCACAGTGGACCTTGACCGGCGGAAGCAGTCCATTTCCCATCTTGGCACGCTTCCCCGGGTCCCCCTCGTAACAAGGTAGCATAGAGCTCCACAGCAGCCTGAACCCAAATCGTGGGCATGGGCAGCTGCAGGAAGGCTGACACTGTGTTACTAGACGCCGTGTCGCTGGATCATGGCCACATAGCCTTAGGCCTCTTTCACACGTCAGTGATTCTGGGACTTTTGTGCTTTTTTTTTAAACGTACCAGAATCCCTGACATACGCAGACCCATTATAATGAATGGGTCTGCTCACACATCAGTGATTTTTCACTGCACGTGTCTTCGTGCGGCGTACCCGCGTGTGCGTGTTTGCCGCACGGAGACATGTCCATTTTTTTCTGGCATCACTGATGTCCCACGGACCACGCAGTGGTGTGGTCCGTGAAACACGTGCCAGAAAAAAACGTGCTTTTAAAATAAAAATCATTTTAACTTACCCGGCGTCCAGCGATGTCCTCTGCAGCCCGTTCTCCCTGCTCCTTCTGAGCCGGCTCATTATTGTCGCGCATATTCATGATGCGCGACACAGCCGACCCGGAAGCAGCTGCTGCGGGGGTCAGCACCAGCTGGATGCTGCACCGCGGGAGCGATCAGCACCATGGAGAGCGGGAGCGGGCGCAGGTGAGATGATTACTGAGTGCAATCACGGGCCACGGAGAACGGAGCCCGGATTGCACTTAGACAACCCACGTGTGCCGTGATTCACGGCACACGCAGGGACATGTGCGTGTTTTACACGCCAGTGAAAAACGTCAGTGTTTTTCACTGACGTGTGAAACGGGCCTAAAAGTGAGAATATTGTTGCTACAGCAACATTTTGGGGGAAGTAGCTGTGGATTCAAAATGCTTAATATACTCCTGAATAAAATCCTTGAGGGGTGCAGATTCCAAAATGGGGTCACTTGTGGGGGTTTTCTGACGTATAGGTACCCAAGGGGCTCTGCTAATGTGACATGGTGCGCGAAGTTTATTTCAACTTTTCCAAAATTCAAATGGTGCTCCTTCCATTCCAAGCCCTCCCATTTATCCAAACAGAATGTGGAGAAGGCAATGACATCACAGGTTTTTTTTTCCAAAGGTCTGTGTTCAACCAACTTTATTAACACTGACAAGTCTTAAACGCACCTGAAAAACGCATGCGTTTTCGATGCGTTTTTCTCAAAAAGCATTGTTTACAATTCTCCCCTCTGCCAGAGGGTGCGTTTTTTTCCGCGCTGAAAAAAAAGCAACGTGTGCACATAGCCTAAGGATCACATCACAATGCTCGGACTTGCCGGAGACTCTTCTGACTCAAGCGTGACAGCTTCATGTATTTCTGTGCAGGTCTCATGCTCAGGTCAGGAGAGCCACTGGCCAGTCAGGGCGTTTTGAGACAATTGTAGTCCATGTTATACTGATGTCTGATCCTCTCCTTACCCATACATGTGTCTGAGCATTTGCAGCATGTGAATGGACTTTCATAAAGGCTCATCTACAATGCTAAGCTTCACACTGATTGTTCACTGTAAAATACTTGTTCTGCAAAAAATGGCAGAGAGGAGAGGGCTCTACATTAATGCCTTGACTTCAAGATTTTGGCTGGAGAGAGAGCCTCTGAGACCTGACCATGCATGTGGTCACTATAGACTTTCATCAAGTCCTCTACCAAGAGTCTCCTTTGTGTTTTTTGGTATACCTCAGCCCAACTGTGCAGAAAGTAGAACGCATCTCTATTCAAGTGTATGCAAACAAGAGGTTTATATGCATCTGTTTTCTTTCATTGCCCATCACTTAACCAGCATACAGTGCCACACGACTGGGCATATGCCCATCATGGAACGGGCATTCAGCGCCACATAACTGGTTATTTGTCTATCACTGAACGGGCATACAGCGCTACACAACTGAGCATATATTTATTTATTATTTATTTATTATTATTTATTTATAGAGCACCATTGATTCCCTGGTGCTATACATGAGAAGGGGGTTACATACAAAATACATATACAAGTTACAGTAGACAGACTAGTACAGAGGGAAGAGGGCCCTGCCCTTGCGGGCTTACATTCTATAGGATTATGGGGAGGAGACAGTAGGTGGGGTGTAGGTGGGGCGGCAGCTCCGCACGGTGGTGGGGCGGCAGCTCCGCACGGTGGTGGGGCGGCAGCTCCGCACGGTGGTGGGGCGGCAGCTCCGCACGGTGGTGGGGCAGTGAGGTCATTCAAGGTTATAGGCATTTCTGAACAGATGAGTCTTTAGGTTCCGTTTGAAGTTTGCAAGTGTAGTAGATAATCTGACGTGTTGAGGCAGTGAGTTCCAGAAGACTGGGGATGTTCGGGAGAAGTCTTGGAGGCGGTTGCATGAGGAGCGAATGAGAGAGGAGGAGAGAAGGAGATCTTGGGAGGACCGGAGATTACGTTTTGGAGAGTAGCGAGAGATTAGTTCAGAAATATATGGAGGAGACAATTTGTGGATGGCTTTGTAAGTCAGTATTAGTAGTTTGAATTGGATACGATGGAAGATTGGGAGCCAGTGAAGGGACATGCAGAGAGGAGAAGCGGGGTGGTAGTGAGGCGAGAGGTGGATCAGTCGGGCAGCAGAATATATATATATATCCATCACTGCATGGGTATACAGCATGTATATCACTCAATGGGTATATAGTGCCACACGTCTGGGCAGATGCCCATCACTGAACAGTCATACAGCTGCATATCATGGGGGTATATGTTGGGTGGACTGTTTCACATGGTCGTTCTCCATGTAATGCCTGAATATGGTACAATGTGTCCTGACGCTTGTCATTGTGATACTGTACATAGCAATATCTCCATGTATCTGTTGAGCGCTATGTTCACTCTTCGTTGTGCGTCTTCCACTGTAGCATTAATGTAAAGCTGAATATGTTCACCTAATACAAGCCCAGCTGCTGAAACTAGTAATCTGTGTTATAGTCTGAGGATATTACTGCTGACAAGGCCTATTGAATCCCCCCCCAACACTTTCCGTCCACCCCCTCAGCATGTACGAGATAATGCCATCTGCAGAACGTATTACCAGCCACGTTTGGGAGAGTTCAGCATGAATGGTCTTTCAGCGCCCCGACTTCAAACACTTGGCACCGACAAGCCAGAAAGCCCACAGGACTTAGATATTCTTTATTCCAGAAACCTAGAAGCAGCTGTTGAAACAGTGACATCATAGAACGGCGGCCCCGGAGTATGAGAAAAGTCACTCCTAAAAAGCATCAAATTGTGTTTTATGAGGACAGGACAGACTACGAGTGCGATGTGCCGTCATCAGCTCCGCACTGCTCCGGGCTCGGGGGCCCTTCATGTCATGGTGGTGCCCATCGCACGGACCCCGGGTGCTCCCAGAGAACTGTCTATGGTCCCTCTCCATATAACATTTACATCTTTGTAATAATAGCTTCCTAAAAAACCCGTAAATTGTGCTGCTGGGAAGACTTGGCAAAGCGATGTAGATGGCCCGATTTCCCCTCCTCCCTTTCTGGTCCCAGGAACTTTAAAGAGAACGGTGTCTTTAAGAAAATTGTTACAGAACAGATTTAAAGGGAATGTATTATCAGAAAATGACGCCTTTCTCTTTAAAACATATTTGGCCATTTTGAAAAAAAATAGATTTAATCACAATCTGTATTAGAAAAAAGGCTTTACAGAAGTCTCATTATCATCAGAGCCAGTTTGACAGTGACAAATAATGGTTTCTATAGACAGCTGATAGTACAGGACCCCACCAGTCTTTAGAACCAGGGCTGTGAAGACCCCCGTATGAATGGACTGGAGGTCAATCATGCGCATTGTCACGCCTTTAATTCTTAATGGGACCGTGCAATGTTCGGCTGATCTTCGGCACTCCCATTACGAATGAATGGAACAGCAGCGCACTGATCAAACTCCGCTACAGTCACACGGGGCTCTGCAGAGCTGACTTGGTTTTCTGGATCAGTTGGGGTCCCAGTAAATGCGAAGTTATCCATTATCCTACTGATAGGGAATGACTTCCAAATTTGGTAAAACCCCTTTAAGGAATCTGTTACCAGGTTTTTGCCACCTAATCTGAGAGCAGCATAACCTAGATATAGAGACCCTGATTCCAGTGATGTGTCTCTTACTGAGCTGCTATGTGTAGTTTTGATAAATCACTGTTTAATCAGCAGTAGATTATCATTACAGGACTGCTTGGCGTGCTGCAGGTAGTCCAGTATATTCATGAGTTCTGTATAACGGCTAGATCTGCAGCAGAGAAATCATTGATTTTATCAAAATGACAGCAAACAGCTCAGTAAGTGACACATTGCTGGAATCAGGGTCTCTGTCTCTACAGCTGGGGGAGCAAAAACCTGGTGACAGATTCCCTTTAAAAACAACCCAACCATAACAAGAATTTGGGATCCGTTTTTGGAAGATTACCACCCAATCCAGATGGTACCTATTGACCTACCGTATAATGGAGTCTACATTCCAGAATTTTTAGGGTTGGAGAGGAGTTTTTTCTGATCCACATCCCTGGCAAATGCAAAAATATACAATATTAGAAGATCAGTCGGCACAGGGAGAGCTTTTTTTTTTTGCCAGTGTATACTTATGTCATTGTGGATTCACATAAGCTTGACCAAGTCTTCAATGCACCATTATGTGTTTTCATGTAAATTACTAGCCCCGATGCTGTCACTTCCAGAATACAGCTTGCCATACACTGGTGTTAGGAGCCCCAATTAGCACGTCTCCTCACATCCCCGTGTCAGGGGCCTTTGTACTTTCTTGGACCTGTTTACTTAATTCCTCAGTAATTGGGGAAGTCATGATGTTACATACATGTGCGAGGTTAACGTTATTTTTACAAGTGTGAGGTCGGGCATCATGTGCTAATAAATAGCAGCGTCTCCACATCTAATACACCGCACCATAATACAGTTATTACAGCAATCCATTCTGGATGCCCTCACAGTGACCCTCACCATCTCTAATGATCCCATCGATTTGCTCCAAGATATAGTTACATCGTTACATAGGTTGAAAAAAAGACCTAGGTCCATCTAGTTCACCCTTCCTCCACCAGTTCTACATTTTGTCCCTAAGTCATTTATAACCGACAATGTTGTGTGATGAGGAAATCATCCAGCCCTGATATAAAAGCTGTTATATTATCTGCCATTACTACCTCTTGTGGTCGGCATTCCACAGTCTGACTGCTCTAACTGTAAAGAACCCTTTCCTATTTAGCAGCCGGAATTGCTTTTCTTCCACTCGCAGTGACTGCCCCCTGGTGCTTAGTATTGTCTTTGGAAGGAATAAGTCATGTGCCAGTCCTTTATCTTGGCCATACAGTGGAACCTTGGTTAACGAGAACAATCCGTTCTGGGAGTGTGCTTGTTAACCAAGTTACTCATACAGCAAAGCAAGATTTCCCATAGGAAATCATTGCAATGCAGACAATTCGTTCCACAACTTGTTCAATGTCCCATCCTGGTCCCTTATTGTGCCATTCCACACACACACACACACACATACATATCCTGCTCGCCTTACCTTCCGTTCCATCGCCGGCCTCCCGGTTCTTGTAGTTCGCCGGTACAGGATGTGTATCTGGTAACCATAGCGACGATGGAGGAACTTCCGCTGCCGAGCGCTGACGTCAAAGGCAGGAGCCGCTTGCCTCTAAATGGTCAGTGCGCTGCCTTTTGAGTAGCGGCTGACAGTGGAAGTTCCTCCCTGATTGTGATGGTTATCTAATTCACATCCTGTAGCGGCGAACTACAGGAACCATGAGGCCGGTAATGGAACGGAAGGTAAGGTGAGCATAGTATGTATGTGTGTTTGTGTGAACTGCAAGAGCGGGTCAGTGCGTGGTGAAAGTACGGAACCGGAAGTGTGTGCGGTGAGTATTTGCTCGTACAGCAAAGCTTGCTCGTAAACGGAGTTACAAATTTACAGCAAGCTTTGCTCGTATAGCGAAATACTTGCTAACTGGGTTACTCGTTAAGCGAGGTTCCACTGTACATGTATTTATACATATAAATGAGAGCTCCTCTAAGACGTCTTTTATCTAAGCTAAACAGATCTAACTTTTTCAACCTGTCATCATACGGGCGGCCTCCATTCCTTGTAGTAGTCTAGTTGCCCGCTTTTGAACTGACTCTAACTTCTGAATGTCCTTTTTTTAAATGTGGAGCCCAAAACGGGATCCCGTATTCCAGATGTGGCCTTACAAGTGATTTATAGAGGGGTAACAATACGTCGGGATCACTGGATCTAATCTCTTTTTATACACCCTAGAACAGGGGTCTCAAACTCGGCTGGGTGTATGGGCCGCACACAGAAAAAAAATAATTTGAGGGGCCGCATTCTTTTTAGGACAAAGTGACATTGGTAGTGGTACTATATATATAATATATATATATAATATATATATATATATAATATATATAACGCACACTTTTTTTTGTAAGTAATACAGTTTTATTTACAATTAGCACCGCATAGTAATTTTGGCCAACATCTTGTAGTAATGTGCCCCATCCTGTTCCCCATTCTGTAAAAATGTGCTCATCCTTGTCCCCTTGTAGCAATGTGCCCCATGCAGGTCCTCTTCTTTTAGCAATGTGCCCCATGCAGGACTCCTTCTTGTAGTAATGTGCCCATCCTGGTCCCACCTTGTAGCTATGTGCCCCATGCAGGACTCCTTCTTGTAGTAATGTGCCCATCCTGGTCCCACCTTGTAGCAATGTGCCCCATGCAGGACCCCTTCTTGTAGCAATGTGCCCCCATGCAGGTCCCCTTCTTATAATAATGTGCCCCCATGCAGGTCCCCTTCTTGTGGTAATGTGCCCCATATGCAGGTCCCCTTCCTATAGTAATGTGCTTCATGTAGGTCCCCTTCTTGTATTAATGTGCCCCATGCATGTCTTCTTGTAGTAAACACACACACACACACCCTGTGCAGCTTCCGATAACAGACACACACACACACAAACCCTGTGCAGCTTCAGCTAACAGACACACACACAAACCCTGTGCAGCCTCAGCTGACACAGACACACACCCTGTGCAGCCTCAGCTGACACACACACACACACACCCTGTGCAGCCTCAGCTGACACACACACACACACACACACACCCTGTGCAGCCTCAGCTGACACACACACACACACACACCCTGTGCAGCCTCAGCTGACACACACACACACACACACACCCTGTGCAGCCTCAGCTGACACACACACACACACACCCTGTGCAGCCTCAGCTGACACACACACACACACACACCCTGTGCAGCCTCAGCTGACACACACACACACACACACCCTGTGCAGCCTCAGCTGACACACACACACACACACACCCTGTGCAGCCTCAGCTGACACACACACACACCCTGTGCAGCCTCAGCTGACACACACATACACACACCCTGTGCAGCCTCAGCTGACACACACACACACCCCCTGTGCAGCCTCAGCTGACACACACACACCCCCTGTGCAGCCTCAGCTGACACACACACACCCCCTGTGCAGCCTCAGCTGACACACACACACACCCCCTGTGCAGCCTCAGCTGACACACACACACACACACACACCCTGTGCAGCCTCAGCTGACACACACACACACACCCCCTGTGCAGCCTCAGCTGACACACACACACACACACACCCCCTGTGCAGCCTCAGCTGACACACACACACACACCCCCTGTGCAGCCTCAGCTGACACACACACACACACACCCTGTGCAGCCTCAGCTGACACACACACACACCCTGTGCAGCCTCAGCTGACACACACACACACACCCTGTGCAGCCTCAGCTGACACACACACACACACCCTGTGCAGCCTCAGCTGACACACACACACACACCCTGTGCAGCCTCAGCTGACACACACACACACACCCTGTGCAGCCTCAGCTGACACACACACACACACCCTGTGCAGCCTCAGCTGACACACACACCCTGTGCAGCCTCAGCTGACACACACACCCTGTGCAGCCTCAGCTGACACACACACCCTGTGCAGCCTCAGCTGACACACACACCCTGTGCAGCCTCAGCTGACACACACACCCTGTGCAGCCTCAGCTGACACACACACCCTGTGCAGCCTCAGCTGACACACACACCCTGTGCAGCCTCAGCTGACACACACACCCTGTGCAGCCTCAGCTGACACACACACCCTGTGCAGCCTCAGCTGACACACACACCCTGTGCAGCCTCAGCTGACACACACACCCTGTGCAGCCTCAGCTGACACACACACCCTGTGCAGCCTCAGCTTACACACACACCCTGTGCAGCCTCAGCTTACACACACACCCTGTGCAGCCTCAGCTGACACACACACACACACACACCCTGTGCAGCCTCAGCTGACACACACACACACACACACACCCTGTGCAGCCTCAGCTGACACACACACACACCCTGTGCAGCCTCAGCTGACACACACACACAGACACAGACACACACAAACCCTGTGCAGCCTCAGCTAACAGACACACACAGTGCAGCCTCAGCTAGCAAAACACACACACACACACACACTCCCCCTCTGCAGCCTCAGCTAGCAACACAGATACTGTTCAGCCTTAGCTACGGTAGCGCGCGACACACACACACACACACACACACACACACACCCTGTGCAGCCTCAGCCAGCAACAGAAACACACACACACACACACAAATACATTCTGCTCACCTATCCTCCGTCGGTTCGGGAGCACGCAGGCACGGGGACCCGATAATGATCACAGCTGCTGTCACTGCTGAACTTTCTGCCGGCGCGTGCAGAGCACTCAGAGCAGTTCTCACTGCACAACAGCCACTGGCCAATCACAGGTAAGCATCTGAGGTCATATGCAGCAGGTGCTTGCCTCTGATTGGCAGGCGGCTGTTTTTGCGTTCTGCAGCGAGAACTTCACTGTGCGCGGCAAAGGCAAAACTGTAAGCTGAAATAGACAGCTGGAGGCTGTGGCCCCTTGCACCGGTCGCCATCTTTACCAGGTCCACGGGCCAGCGGGCCGCAAGAAGCCACCTGAAGGGCCGCATGCGGCCCGCGTGTTTGAGACCCCTGCCCTAGAATCTTGTTTGCTTTAGCAGCTGCTGCCGGACATTGAGTGCTGCTGCTCAGCTTATTTGTAATGAGAATACCCAAGTCCTTCTCCTGTTCTGTAGTCCCGAGTTTACTTCCATTTAATGTATACGCAGTTATAGGACTACTCCGTCCTACCTGCATTACTTTACATTTATCAACATTAAATCTCATTTGCTAATTATGTGAAAGGTCTGTAAAGATGCAGACATGGACATCTCTAAAGATGAACGTGATCAAAAAGCTCGGTAAAAAAAACTAAACTAAAGCTGGTGATGGATATCTCAGATATCGGAAGGTTATAACCAATCACTCATGCACATTCACCCTATATTTTATATCGTATAAAGAAAAAAAACTCTGAAAAATTCTAATTTATTAAGATTATTAAAAAGGAGAAACTCAACACACAAATAAAGCACCAAACCAAAATGTGAAAAAAAACAACAAATTCTAAATGGGAACTGGCCCTTTTCAGCCCTACTCTCACTCCTACCTTGTTTCGGAGGTCGGCACCCTAATCCTGCGCCAATGGTGCCCCACTCACTGACGGCTGCTCCTCCAGGCCCTATACACATGAAACAACGGACCTAAAATATGTATAAATGCAACATACACTTTCAAAAGATGAAAATCAATGCACATAAAACATACAATTGTTCACATAAATATAGCACCAAAAAAGACTCCATCAAGGCTGAATAGCCCAGGGAGTACATGCATGGGCCAAAGGCCCCAAACCACTCTATACTATATAATCGAATTATCCTGTCATTCAAAATTGTCCTGAGGAAGGGGGGGCTGAGACCCTTGACACGCGTAGACCTGTATATGCTTTTTGAATAAAGAACATGGATTAAAAGCATCTACCTCTTGAATGGCGATAAGCGCGGCATGAGACCTGTCCTTCCACACTGATATTGATTCACCCTATACCGGCAGAAAATATGACGGGTGCTCCAGAATGCATTAGTGAGTGCCACAATCCTATTTCTTCCTCTGCGAATTTCAACTAATGCCAAGATTACACCATCTGACCAATGGCATTAAACAGCCGTTGAATGGCAATCATGTTCACCAACTGGCGATGGTTTAGATGCAGACCATAGTTAATATGCATCATACAGAAGGATGAGGACTAGATCGCTCTGTGCACCACAGTCTGTCATTGCTCTCGGCAGTGCAGGGTAAAGGTGGTGTCACACATAGCGATGACGACAACGACGTTGCTGCTAAGTCACCATTTTCTGTGACGTAGCAGAGGCGTCCCGTCGCTGATGCTGTGTGTGACATCCAGCAACGAGCTGGCCCCTGCTGTGAGGTCACCGGTCATTGCTGAATGTCCTGCTTCATTTTTTGGTCATCGCTCTCCCGCTGTGAAGCACACATCGCTGTGTGTGACAGCAAAAGAGCAACGATCTGAAGCGAGCAGGGAGCAGGCGTCTGGCAGCCTGCGGTAAGCTGTAACCACGGTAAACATCAGATAACCAAGAAGCCCTTTCCTTGGTTACCCGATATTTACCTTAGTTACTAGCGTCCGCCGCTCTCACGCTGCCAGTGCCGGCTCCCTGCTCCCTGTACACGTAGCTGGAGTACACATCAGGTAATTAACCCGATGTGTACTGTGGCTAGGAGTGCAGGGAACAGGGAGCCAGTACTGGCAGTGTGAGAGCGGTGGACGCTAGTAACTAAGGTAAATATCGGGTAACCAAGAGAAGTGCTTTCCTTGGTTACCCGATATTTACCTTAGTTACGCTTCCACGCTTCGCTGGGGGCTGTTCACTGGTCGCTGGTGAGATCTGCCTGTTTGACAGCTCACCAGCGACCATGTAACGACGCAGCAGCGATCCTGATAAGGTCAGATCGCTGGTCATGATCACTGCTGCGTCGCTATGTGTGACACAGGACAATGCTGCCGAGAACAATGATCAGATCATTTCACCCAATCAGTGAGCATTTTGCTCCAGTTTACACCAATACAAGATAAGTTTAATTAACACTCATTCTTGATTATCTTTCATCTCAAATTCAGCTTTAGAAGATATCCTAATCTCATCACTGTGTGAATATGCCCTAAATAAAACCCTCCCACCACTAAAAATCCTGGAAATTAAGGCCACGTCTCACTAAGCGACATCGCTAGCGACATCGCTGTAGAGTCTCGGTTTTTGTGACACAACAGTGATGTTGCTACCGATGTCGCTGTGTGTGACATCCAGCAACGACCTGGCCCCTGCTGTGAGGTCGCCGGTCCTTGCTGAGTGTCCTGGACCATTTTCTTCAAAGGCGATGTCCTGCTGGGCAGGACACATCGCTGTGTTTGACACTGTGTGACAGGGTCCCAATGACAGCAGAGATCCTTCTACAGGTCGCTACTCCAACCTGTATCGTTACTGAGTCGTTGGTAAGGTCTGACTGTGTGACATCTCACCAGCGACCTCCCAGCGACTTACCAGAAATCCTTATCAGGGCGCCTCGTTTTCGGGATCGCTGGTAAGTCGCTAAATGTGATGGGGGCTTTAGATTGGTAGTTAAAGTACAAAAAGCCTCGATGTTCCCAAAATTTGTACGCTATTTGAGCGGTGTGGCCTGTATATACGTCAAATGGTGTAAATACCATAACATATAGTTACGTCTTATGCTGTAAGCATCAACTGGTGTAAATGCCATAATGTATAGTTACGTCTTATGCTGTAAGCACCAACTGGTGTAAATTCCATAACGTATAGTTACGTCTTATGGAATTTACACCAGTTGATGCTTACAGCATAAGATGTAACTATATGTTATGGCATTTACACCAGTTGATGCTTAGAGCATAAGATGTAACTATATGTTATGGCATTTACACCAGTTGGTGCTTACAGCATAAGATATAACTATACACCAGTTGATGCTTACAGCATAACGTATAGTTACGTCTTATGCTGTAAGCACCAACTGGTGTCAATACCGTAATAAATCTGCTCCAAGGGATAGAAGACAGTTACAGAACTTTCTCTATGGTCCAAGTGAGGTATAATCTGTGGAATAGAAAAAGGGATACTTGACACAATGACACAACAATGTCCCATTGTTTACCCAGACCTAGTGAGGGTGCTGGGGCCACAGGACCGGATCTGGGGCTGTTTACGTATCTAATTGAATTAGCCATTATTTTGACAGGAAGGTGTTGGCTTTATCTTCCCTGTACACAGTATAGATCTGTAACGGGCAAGTCATTCATAAAGGAGTGAGAGCAAATAAAGCCAGGAGCCCTGATCTGTTATTGATCTTTGGAAATCACATCACAAAGAGATTATAGAATATAGAGCCTGGAGTACACATACTATTATTATTATTTATTATTATAGCGCCATTAATTCCATGGCACTTTACATATGAAAAGGGGTACACATAATAGGGACAAGTCCAATTATCATGACCAATACAAGGCACAGACAGGTACAGTATACATATATATAAGGATCAACATTTCTAATCCTTCCTTTTTAATGGTGTGGTATCACAGAGTAATGACAGTACACAGATTAATAATATTGGAGAAGGGGCATAAAGTCCTATATGGATGCCAACCCATCCTCTACCTTCCCATACTGAAAGGAAAGCTACCTCCACAATAGAAAACGTTTTTGGTTAGAATTTTTATCAACTATTTTCCCCAGTTTTGTTTTTTTTAGGGGACCCATGTTTGCAGTGGAAGATTTCTTTCATTTTTGGGTCTCATACTTACACCCACAGGCTGACTGCAGAACGCCTGGTGCAACACAAATTAAATATGGTAAAATCACACGTAAATATGCAGCTAAAAATCACTGTTTTTGTCCAATGGTGGTTAATGTGCAAGTGGACATGAGCGATTTCCTGAACACCTAATGTGCGTGTGATGGGGAAGCAGCATGCAATATTCATGTTCATTTTACTGGTAACTAGCGATGAGTGAGCACTACCATGCTAGGGTGCTCAGTACTAGTAACTAGTGATGAGCGGGCACTACCATGCTCAGGTGCTCTGTACACGTAACTAGTGATGAGCGGGCACTACCATGCTCAGGTGCTCTGTACTCCTATCTAGTGATGAGTGAGCACTACCATGCTCAGGTGCTCTGTACACGTAGCTAGTGATGAGCGGGCACTACCATGCTCAAGTGCTCTGTACACGTAACTAGTGATGAGGAGTGGGCACTACCATGCTCAGGTGCTCTGTACTCGTAACTAGTGATGAGTGGGCACTACCATGCTCAGGTGCTCTGTACACATAACTAGTGATGAGCGGGCACTACCATGCTCAGGTGCTCTGTACACATAACTAGTGATGAGCGGGCACTACCATGCTCAGGTGCTCAGTACTCGTAACTAGTGATGAGTGAGCACTACCATGCTCAGGTGCTCTGTACTCGTAACTAGTGATGAGTGGGTGTGAGGCAAATCCCGGGATATGAAGATGAATTATGACTCCAGTCATAGTCCCTCATCACTCCCTGGCAGTGCCCCCTCCCTTCTTGTTCTCAGTGTTCCACTTACACCTCCATGGCCATGTCCTGTGATATGGAGATGAGGTGGTGTGGGAACAATGGACACAGGATGACTCCCTGCCGTCACCCTGTAGTAGGAGCTGCTAGCTAGTTAGCAAGGCTATGGAAATAGCCAGACAGAACGACTCCAGTAAAAAATGGTTCATATCTCGCAAGCCATATTTCCGATAAATATGGCAACCATAAAAATGGTGTCTCTGCATGCGGACGATGCCGGCACACCCTTTTTATGGGAGCAGGACATTGGGAAATGCCCCAGGCGTGATATCAGCCAATGGGGAACTGGCAGACAGGTCATGAGTCCCCTCGTTCTGTAGCTAAATTCATAACTGTCACAATGAGAGCATTGGCGTCCGCCTACGACGCTCCCAGGCAAAGTTATGGCCCATATTCCATGTTGGGATATTGTCCATAACTCAAGCCAGGGGTGGAGCAGTGCTCCCTGTGAGGTCACTAAGGTAGGAGGGGACCTGGATCTGCCCAGGTTGATAACCCTACTTCGGCCATTTTCCAGTGTTCTTTCGCTGGGGGCACGTGTAGGAAACATCTGTGGGAGTTCCTGGAAACCTGGTCTACAGCGCCCCCCTGTGGCCAGACGCAACAAGGTAACTGCTGGAACTGTGTATGCCTGTTTGTAACCCATGCTTTGATTGTAACTGTACTCTGACATATGTATATTCTGTAGATTCCCTATTGTATATATTGTAGTTTCTAGTGTGCTTTAGGCTGATTAAATTATATAATTAATCTTGGGCTGTTCTGTTATCTCGATCTTGAATCCCACGTCTGTGTGTTCGGCTAATAGTTACCGTAAATCGGTTGGTGGCAGCGAATTGTGCCAAGGATTATTGTGGGGAGGCCAGTGAGATTCGGGGAGATTTTATATATTCCGCCCGCGGAGGTCGGGGGAATATATACCTTACTCTCACCGGGGACCCTTCAATAATCGGCATAAGTAGTATAGCGGCCTCCTTGCTTATTGTCGGGCAATTCCATAATTGGCCTGACTATAAGAGGGGCGCTAGAGAGCGCGTCACGTGCTCTGTCTGTCGGTCGGGAGGTATAAAGGAGGGGTGACCCCCACTTGTTACCCCCCGATTGTGACGTACTGGTAGCCAGCGCGGGGGATTTCTGAGTGACCCCCCCGGTGGTTTGTGACATATTGGTGGCATAGCGGTGGGATCGAGATAATAGTGTGTGTGAGTGTGAGACCCATACTCCCAGACACTAAAGACTGCCTGCAGCAGCTGTGGCTGCTGGGGTCTTCAGACTAGCTCAACACTAGAGTGTCAGAGTGCAGATACTGTAAGGTGTGTGGAGGCATCAGGTGTCAGTTCTGTGTCAGTGACCAAAGTCTGCAAGAATGGCTGAGAGCACCAGGAGCAGAGCTAGGCAACTGGCCAATGCTAAAGCAGGAGCCGAAGAGAGGGAGAACGGTGCTGTGGACAGTAATGAGGAGGTTGCCCACGAGTCCTCCAGGAGCTCGACGCCAGAAAACAGCTCTGCAGAGGACATTGCACAACCTGGCACTGCTGGACAAGATGAGGAGCAGCTCACCCAAGGGTCCTCAACGAGCCAGATGCCAGCCCTCCGCTCTGCAATGGACAGTGAATCACCAGGCTCCGCAGCGGGCCGCAGATCACCACGTGCCATTCCACCGAGCCTGGGAGGCTCGGATAGCCTTCTTCAAATGGCTATGGCCCTTCTCCAGGCTGGAGACCAGAAGGGCTACAAGGAACTCCTGGCAGAGCGCAGGGCAGAGCGGCAAGCAGCGCGTGAGGCTGAGGCTGCGGAGCGGCAGGCAGCGCGTGAAGAGCGCCAGGCAGAGCGTGACTACCAGCTGCAGCTAGCTCAGCTCCGGCCCTCATCAGCCACACGTGACCTTCAAGACACCAAACTTCCAAAGGTCCGTGTTGAGGACTTCCCAGTGCTGGAGAAGGATGGAGACTTGGACTCTTTCTTGACTGCTTTTGAACGGACTTGCTTGCAGCACCATCTGAACAAGGACCAGTGGGCCAAATACCTGACCCCCCGTTTAAGGGGTAAGGCCCTGGATATCCTTGGGGACTTGCCTGCTGAGGCAGATCAGGGCTACGACACCATCAAGCGGGCCCTGATCCAACAGTACAACCTCACCCCAGAGTCCTACCGCAAGAAGTTCCGGAGCCTACAGAAGGGACCAAAGGACTCCTGGACTGACCACAGGCGGGCACTTGCCCGAGCTGCCGACCACTGGACCCAAGGCCTGCAGCTTTCCACCGGACCGGAGATCCTGGACTTGTTCATCACGGAGCAACTCTTGTGGAACTGCCCTGAGGATCTCCGCCAGTTTATCCGAGACCAGAAGCCAAAGGGGTCCACGGCTACAGCTGCCCTTGCCGATGACTACACCAACAACCGGGCCCCTGAGGCCAGGAGAGCGGCCACCAGCAGCACCTGGAGAGGGGGTAAGATGAATTCTGCGACTGCCCCACCTGCCCCTAGACTGCAGGGGGTGTCCCCCTCAACTCCCCTCTCCAGGCCCGTGGCGGAACCAAGACGGTGCCACCAGTGCAACCTACCTGGACACTTCAAGGCCATGTGCCCTCAGCGTCCCAAGGCCCCGGCTCCGTCCCCGTCCCAAGGGCCGCCCAAGGTGTATTGTGTGGGTGGGGGTGGTGGTAGGTCCCTGGACAGCTTCCAACCTGTCACCGTCGGCCGGTCTGTGACCATAGGACTGCGAGACAGCGCCTCGGAGGTGACTCTGGTGCGGCCTGAGATGGTGTCCCCCCAAGACTTGATCCCTGGAAAAACCCTCGCTGTCTCCGGGATTGGAGGCACTGACCCGGCGCTGCCTGTTGCTGACATTTATGTGGACTGGGGCGCAGGGCGAGGGGTGAGGGAGGTGGGGGTAACTGATCGGATCCCTGCAAACGTGCTACTTGGGACAGATTTGGGGCCGATAACCTCCCAGTTTGGGCCCCAACCAAGGGCTGAACCTTCAGCCAGTACTGACATGCCTCCGGACAATGTTAATGTGTTATCTATGAATGATGTAAGGGAGGAGGGAGTGAACTCTGATATTTCTGCTTGCATAGACACCATAGACACACACTCAGCTGCAGCTGTGACAGGGGAGGGGGTCAGAGAAAGGTGTGACAATGCCTCTACAAGTAACCAGCCTGTGAGCTGGGATCTGTTGCCCTCTGCAGGGATAAGCAGAGAGCAGGGTGCTGCAGGGGGAGGACCAGTGTGTGGGGTGGGGGCTACCACAGCAAATGTGGGGTCCCCAGAGATTTCACAGCGGGGTTCTGTTGCTGCAGGAGGGGAACAGGCAGGTGAGATTGGGGCCGGTCCAGGAGCGGAAGTGCTCCCAGGTAAGATCTCGGTGCATGGTTCCCCCACAACCGGGGTGTCAGGAAGCCAGGTAGGTCTGCCTGAACCGGCGACTTGGTCAGGAACGGAGGAGGAGCAGGCACGACCCACGGTCGCAGCGGCTGTGGCCGCTGTCACCCGCAGTGGGAGTGCTGGAAGCCAAGGGGCCTCCCGGAGGTCCGATAGCTCTTCCCCTTCTGACCAAGTGGCAGCCGAGTCAGGTGGAGGCCAGGACACAGGTCCCGGGGTACTGACCGAAGATGTGACAGTCTCGTCGATTCTGGCCACATCTAGTCAGGGGTTTCAGGCAGCGTTAGAAGCTGATGACAGCCTGAAAGCTCTTAAGGAGCAGGCGGCACAGCCTCCCTCGGACTCGGACCCGGAGCGAGTGGTCTGGGACCAAGGACGGCTGTACCGGGCCACGGTCCAGCAGGGTTCACCGGAGGCGTGGCCCAGGGACCGACAGTTGGTGGTACCCTATCCGTTCCGGACGGAGTTGTTGCGGATCGCACATGAGATTCCGATGGCCGGACACCTAGGGATCGCTAAGACCAAGGCCAGGTTAAACCAGCATTTCTACTGGCCAAAAATGGGGGCCGATGTGGCTGCCTACTGCCGTTCGTGTGAAACCTGTCAGAGAGTGGGGAAGGCGGGGCCACGCCCCAAAGCCCCACTAGTATCTCTGCCAATCATCGATGAGCCTTTCAGGAGGGTGGCTGTGGATCTGGTCGGC
This sequence comes from Anomaloglossus baeobatrachus, assembly GCF_048569485.1. Taxonomy (NCBI): domain Eukaryota; kingdom Metazoa; phylum Chordata; class Amphibia; order Anura; family Aromobatidae; genus Anomaloglossus; species Anomaloglossus baeobatrachus. The sequence goes on along the minus strand of NC_134364.1, from coordinate 46,998,231 downwards.
CCGCTGGCCATCCCCAGCAGCTCCGGGAAACGCTTCCTACTGACGGTAGTGGACTATGCCACCCGGTACCCAGAAGCAGTGGCCTTGTCGTCCATTCGGGCTGACAAGGTGGCCACTGCATTGCTGGAGATTTTCTCCCGAGTGGGTTTTCCCCAGGAAATGCTCACTGACCGGGGGACCCAATTCATGTCCCAGCTGATGGAGGCCCTCTGTAAGCAAGTCCAGGTGCGACATCTGGTGGCCAGCCCGTACCATCCACAGACTAATGGCCTGTGCGAGCGGTTCAATGGCACCTTAAAGCAGATGCTTAAGATGTTGGTCGACTCCCATGGGCGTGACTGGGAGCGGTATCTCCCACACCTGTTATTTGCTTACCGGGAGGTTCCACAGGCCTCAACAGGATTCTCACCGTTTGAGCTCCTGTACGGGCGACGTGTGCGGGGCCCCCTGGCTCTGGTGAAAGAGGCTTGGGAAGGGGATTTGGCCACCCCTGGAGTGTCGGTTATCGAGTATGTCATGCGCTTCCGGGACAAAATGCAGGCCTTGACGCAACTGGTACACGACAATATGGCTCAAGCCCAGGCCGATCAGAAGCGTTGGTACGACCAGAACGCTTGTGAGAGGACCTACCAAGTGGGTCAAAAGGTGTGGGTACTGGTCCCCGTACCACAGGACAAGCTTCAGGCAGCCTGGGAAGGCCCATACCTCGTGTACCAGCAGCTCAACCCTGTGACGTACCTGGTCACCCTGGACCCTGCCCGTGGAAGGCGGAAGCCCTTCCATGTGAACATGATGAAGGCACATCATGAGCGGGAGGCATGTGCGCTCCCCGTGTGCAACCTGCCCGAGGAGGGAGAAGCGGAAACCCTCTTGGATATGCTAGCCCAGGTTAGGGCAGGCGGATCCATTGAGGATGTGGAGGTTGGCCACCAGCTCTTGGAAGACCAACGGTCCCAGCTGTGGGCCACCCTCCTCCCCTTCCGGGGGTTGTTTACCAACCAGCCCGGAAGGACTGACTTGGCTGTCCATCACGTGGACACTGGGGATCATCCCCCGATCCGGCGTTCAGCATATCGGGTCTCCCTGGAGGTGCAGCAACACATGCGCCAGGAGATCGACGAGATGCTGAAGCTGGGGGTGATCCAGGCATCCAACAGCGCTTGGGCCTCGCCTGTAGTCCTCGTCCCTAAGAAGGACCGAACCACTCGGTTCTGCGTGGACTACAGGGGGCTCAATGCGGTCACGGTCGCCGATGCGTACCCAATGCCACGCATCGATGACCTGCTCGATCAGTTGGCCGGGGCTCAGTACCTGACCATCATGGATCTGAGCCGGGGATATTGGCAGATCCCCCTGACTCGCAAGGCCAGGGAACGCTCTGCCTTTATTACCCCATTTGGACTGTACGAGTCCACGGTGATGCCATTCGGGATGAGGAATGCCCCTGCCACTTTCCAGCGGATGGTCAACACCCTGCTCAAGGGACTTGAAGGGTACGCGGCCGCGTACCTGGATGACATTGCCGTCTTCAGTCCCACCTGGGAGGACCACCTAGAGCATCTAGCACAGGTGCTCAGGCGGATCCACCGGGCAGGTTTGACCATCAAGCCGGGGAAGTGTCAGCTGGCCATGAGCGAGGTCCAGTACCTCGGTCACCGGGCAGGTGGGAGAACACTGAAGCCCGAGCCTGAGAAAGTGGAAGCCATCACATCCTGGCCCACCCCCAGGACCAAGAAGCAGGTGATGTCCTTCTTGGGGACCGCTGGGTACTATAGGAGGTTTGTTCCATGCTATAGTAGCCTGGCAAAGCCCTTGACGGACCTCACCAAGAAGAAGCTGCCCTCTGCAGTCGATTGGACAATGGACTGCGAGACAGCCTTCCGGGCCCTAAAGGACGCCCTGTCCAGCCCGCCCGTGCTACAGGCAGCCGACTTCACGCGGCCGTTTGTAGTACAGACCGACGCCAGTGACTTCGGCCTCGGTGCGGTGCTCAGCCAGGTGGACTCTGCGAGCCAAGAGCACCCAGTCTTGTACCTGAGCAGGAAGCTGTTACCAAGGGAAGTTGCCTATTCCACGATGGAGAAGGAGTGCCTGGCCATAGTGTGGGCCCTGCAGCGTCTGCAACCCTATCTATACGGGCGCCACTTCATCGTGGAGACGGACCACAATCCCCTCAGCTGGTTGCACACCGTCTCTGGGACGAATGGGCGATTGTTGCGATGGAGCCTTGCGCTCCAGCAATACAACTTCACCATTCGCCACAAAAGGGGCCGTGACCACGGTAACGCAGACGGGCTGTCCCGACAAGGAGAGGTCGCGGACGGGCGCACGGGGGAACACCGGAGTGTGCTGCCCCCTAGCGCCCTCAAAAGGGGGGAGGTGTGAGGCAAATCCCGGGATATGAAGATGAATTATGACTCCAGTCATAGTCCCTCATCACTCCCTGGCAGTGCCCCCTCCCTTCTTGTTCTCAGTGTTCCACTTACACCTCCATGGCCATGTCCTGTGATATGGAGATGAGGTGGTGTGGGAACAATGGACACAGGATGACTCCCTGCCGTCACCCTGTAGTAGGAGCTGCTAGCTAGTTAGCAAGGCTATGGAAATAGCCAGACAGAACGACTCCAGTAAAAAATGGTTCATATCTCGCAAGCCATATTTCCGATAAATATGGCAACCATAAAAATGGTGTCTCTGCATGCGGACGATGCCGGCACACCCTTTTTATGGGAGCAGGACATTGGGAAATGCCCCAGGCGTGATATCAGCCAATGGGGAACTGGCAGACAGGTCATGAGTCCCCTCGTTCTGTAGCTAAATTCATAACTGTCACAATGAGAGCATTGGCGTCCGCCTACGACGCTCCCAGGCAAAGTTATGGCCCATATTCCATGTTGGGATATTGTCCATAACTCAAGCCAGGGGTGGAGCAGTGCTCCCTGTGAGGTCACTAAGGTAGGAGGGGACCTGGATCTGCCCAGGTTGATAACCCTACTTCGGCCATTTTCCAGTGTTCTTTCGCTGGGGGCACGTGTAGGAAACATCTGTGGGAGTTCCTGGAAACCTGGTCTACAGCGCCCCCCTGTGGCCAGACGCAACAAGGTAACTGCTGGAACTGTGTATGCCTGTTTGTAACCCATGCTTTGATTGTAACTGTACTCTGACATATGTATATTCTGTAGATTCCCTATTGTATATATTGTAGTTTCTAGTGTGCTTTAGGCTGATTAAATTATATAATTAATCTTGGGCTGTTCTGTTATCTCGATCTTGAATCCCACGTCTGTGTGTTCGGCTAATAGTTACCGTAAATCGGTTGGTGGCAGCGAATTGTGCCAAGGATTATTGTGGGGAGGCCAGTGAGATTCGGGGAGATTTTATATATTCCGCCCGCGGAGGTCGGGGGAATATATACCTTACTCTCACCGGGGACCCTTCAATAATCGGCATAAGTAGTATAGCGGCCTCCTTGCTTATTGTCGGGCAATTCCATAATTGGCCTGACTATAAGAGGGGCGCTAGAGAGCGCGTCACGTGCTCTGTCTGTCGGTCGGGAGGTATAAAGGAGGGGTGACCCCCACTTGTTACCCCCCGATTGTGACGTACTGGTAGCCAGCGCGGGGGATTTCTGAGTGACCCCCCCGGTGGTTTGTGACAGTGGGCACTACCATGCTCAGGTGCTCTGTACTCGTAACTAGTGATGAGCGGGCACTACCATGCTCAGGTGCTCTGTACTCGTAACTAGTGATGAGCGGGCACTACCATGCTCAGGTGCTCAGTACTCGTAACTAGTGATGAGTGGGCACTACCATGCTCAGGTGCTCAGTACTCGTAACTAGTGATGAGTGAGCACTACCATGCTCAGGTGCTCAGTACTCGTAACTAATGATGAGTGAGCACTACCATGCTCAGGTGCTCAGTACTGGTAACTAGTGATGAGCGGGCACTACCATGCTCAGGTGCTCAGTACTCGTAACTAATGATGAGCGGGCACTACCATGCTCAGGTGCTCTGTACTCGTAACTAGTGATGAGCGGGCACTACCATGCTCGGGTGCTCAGTACTGGTAACTAGTGATGAGCAGGCACTACCATGCTCAGGTGCTCAGTACTCGTAACTAATGATGAGTGAGCACTACCATGCTCAGGTGCTCAGTACTGGTAACTAGTGATGAGCAAGCACTACCATGCTCAGGTGCTCAGTACTGGTAACTAGTGATGAGCGGGCACTACCATGTTCAGGTGCTCTGTACTCGTAACTAGTGATGAGCGGGCACTACCATGCTCAGGTGCTCTGTACTCGTAACTAGTGATGAGCGGGCACTACCATGCTCAGGTGCTCTGTACTCCTATCTAGTGATGAGTAACAAGCACCAGAGCATGGTAGTGCTCGCTCACCACTAGATAAGCACAGTGCATGTAATGACCGGCAGCTCCTGCCTTGCTGATGAGTGCATGGAGATGTACATGGACCCTTTCACAAAATCCAAAATTTGCATGTTGGTCACTATATTGTCTACTTTGTACAATCCAAAGATCTCAAATTTGGACTCATCAGAGCAAAGCACAGATTTCCACTGGTCTAATGTCCATTCCTTGTGTTCTTTAGCCCAAACAAGTCTCTTCTGCTTGTTGCCTGTCCTTAGCAGTGGTTTCCTAGCAGCTATTTTACCATGAAGGCCTGCTGCACAAAGTCTCCTCTTAACAGCTGTTTTAGAAAGGAGAAGGTGTGTCCAAACTTTTGGTCTGTACTGTGTATGTATGTATGAATATATATATATATATATATATATATATATATATATATATATATATATTAGTGTGTATAGATAGATATAGAGAGCACAACAACTTGGTAAAAGTTTATATAGCCGTTCAGAAACTCTTAATAGCAGTGTGTAGAGGGTGACGTTCGGTGAATGTTACCGCCACCCGCCGCGCTCTATAACCGCTCCGCTGCCATTTGTGCTCCCCCTGTGGTGAGCCGCCCGCCCGGCCATTACACATCTCGTCTCTTACTTCCAGAACACAACTACGGAAAGATTTGCAGAAATTACAGTTATTGTAAAGTTAAGTGTTTTATGTGACGCCAATCGCTATTTTCAGCAAATTAATCTTTCTACCTCCAGTGGGAGCGAATAACCGGCCCTTACTGGCTAGAAATGAGGAAATTACATGGAGGGAAGGCTGAAAATGTCAGTAAATTGTTTGGAAAGATTTTAAGAAGCTTTTAGGTTGGCACCTTCCGGTCTGCAGGTGTATTATACAGGACGAGGCTGCTGAATTATATATAAAGACATCTGGCAGCATTATAGCAGGCGGTCGCGGATGCCAGCTCCTCTCTGAGCCCGGCAGCAGGGGACGGATGATGGCTTCTCTGCTTTGTGGAAATAATCCAATGAAAAGTAAATGGCCAAAATCAAAGCTGGAAAGGCTTGTGGTGTGTGGAGAAGTGAGCGGTCAGCCTTCCTGAATTACAATCTTACATATATGTACCACACGGGAGGCTGCGGGGGCATCCGGCGTGGCATGGGTGCTCCTAGTGCTAGGTGGTCTTGTGGGTGCCATTCAGTAGCGGTGAGACAGGCGGTCCTTTAGGCAAGACTCTTATCTAGGCTTCTGCCATATTACTGTATACTAGAGCTTGTATTTGGGAGACGTCAACTAGTGGACAAAAGCAGTGACAGACGCTTCTAAGGGATATAATAGTGAATCAGCTCATCCCTAGGGACCTTTCCTAACAGGGTTCGGCTAAGTTCACACTTCCGTTGTTTTGCATCAGTCACAATCCGTAGCCTTGAGGAATTACGGTATCCTGCAAAATATTTTGCAGGATTCCTGTTTTTTCCCATAGGCTTCTATTAGTGACGAACTGTGACTGATGATGCTGCGTTGCATCCGCTGCGTCGCGGTCAGTCGTTTAACTGACCGCCGGGCGGGAGCAACGCGGCATGTAACGTTTTTTGAGCAGCGCGATCCGTAGGATTTCGCTGCGCATGCGCTCTCTGGCTCCCCGCCCCCGTAGCCAGGATACACATCGGGTAACCAAGCAATGCGCTTTGGTTAGTTACCCGATATTTACAGTGGTTACGGGGGCAGGGAGGCCGCGCTAAGCTGGTATCCAAGATAAATATCGGGTAACCAAGCAAAAAGTGCTTTGCTTTTAGTTACCCGATATTTACCCTGGATACAGTGTGCAAGGAGGCCGACACTTCACCACTCGGCTCCGCCCCCTCGCACACTCCGCATGTGTACACACACAAACACACACACTCACTTGTCCCCAGCCCTGCAGTCCCCGCGGCACTGACGTCCTCAGCTCCACGGCTCCGCCCCCTCGCGCTCCTCCCCCTCCCGCACTCCTCCCCCTCCCGCACTCCGCATGTACACACGCATGGAGACACACACACACACATACACATACACACACACACTCACCTGTCCCCAGCCATGCAGACCGCGGCACTGACGTCCTCAGCTTCGCCCCCGAACTCCGCCCCCCGCACACAACGAAGTCCGACAAAGAAATTCTTTTCTTTGTCACCGTTGTCATCCGTTGTACAACGCATCAGTCACATGCGTCAAGCAACGCATGTGACTGATGCAAAACAACGGAAGTGTGAACTTAGCCTAAGGTGGACAACCCCTTTTAGAATTTCCTAAGAAGTCCTTTTTTAACCCAATAGGCTTGGTCATGTGAAAATAAGAAAATCGGCCTTGCTGACGCTCCGTCTCCAGCGACGCCTTTCTGGCACTCCCCAAGCCTTTGTTGACAGGCTGCAGCGGTCACTTGCTGTAGTCATGACATCACCTCTGCAGCCTGTCAGCAAAGGCTGGGGGGGCAGTGGCAGAGACAGGTAACGCCATGGCATGTCAAATTATACAGGGGACGGACTATGGATCCAATACAAAAGGGTGAAATGCGCGCTACAATTGCAACTTTCTTCTATGAAATTTGCCCAATTTCTTGTGGCTTTTGCTGTTGAATTAGTCCCTCTGCCTGGTGCAGGGTGCAGGGCATGGCACAAGGGTTTAGACACCTAAGGGTGCAGATTTACTGCAGATGATTCTCAGCATAATACATATCAGATAAGGCTACTTTCACACATCAGTTTTTTGGCATCAGGCACAATCCGGCGTGTGCCTGATGCAACGGATCCGCTGCAGAGTATGCAAAAACGGATGCGCCTGATCCTTTTTTTTTATGGATCCGGTATACCTGATCCATCAAAAAAATGGATCCGGTGCATCTGTTTTTTGCATCAGTTTTTTTGCTGGATACATTTTTTCCAATAAATTGGAGCATACTCAGTTTAAAAAAACTGATCAGGCGGCCGCATCTGTTTTTTGCCGCATCGCGCCGGCATCCATAGGCTTCCATTGTAAATCGCGCCGGATCTGGCACGATAGGTTTTAATACAGAGCCAAAAAACATTCAATGAGACGTTCCATCCGTCCGCCGCATTGAGTAATTACGCCGGATCCGTCAAAAGCTGGATGCAACGCAAGGCCATCAGGCACAATCCAGCGCTAATACAAATCAATGGGTATAAAACGCATCCGGCGCCGGATCAGTTTTATCCGTTTTTTTTCCGGATTGTGCCTGATGGAAAAAAACAGATGTGTGAACGTAGCCTAAGAAGACGAGATTTGAAAAGATTGCTTTTCCTTTACAACTTGCGGAACATAAATTGACCCAAGGTTTTTAGCGGTTACGTATAAACAAGAAGGCTTCAATTCATTGACCAGAGGCAGAGATCTTGAAAAAAGTATTTTAGAAAGTTTATAGAACTTTTCATTGACGCCCCTACATTGAATTGTAAAACCTTGGCTGATCCTTTACGGCCAACACGGCACTTGTGGACTCAACAGGAGTCCAGAGCGGAGCTCAGGAATGGAGCGGTACAAGTCCTAGGACAGCGGCCGCCATGCTCTGAAATCCCGTATACGCGGTATGATCAGGACAGTGTGCCATCTCGTAAGGAACGCCGGCTCGTCTTGGTTCTTCCTTATATGGAGCTGAAGATTTCCATGCGGTTAACGCTGTGTTGGAAACACTTTTCCTTTCACAAGAAAACAAAGCTTTCAAAGCGGCCGTAAAACGCTGATTTTTTTATTCCCCCCTTTATTAGACCCTCTGCGCTGTGCACCAGCTGTAATTATAAACACAATGCAGGAAATCGGCCGCAGCTCACAATCCTCTCCTGTTACTTGGCAGAAGTGAGTGAATCCGTACATGGCTGGAGCCCGCAACGCTGCTCCCTCCTCCTCACATTACTGGAGAAATGCAGTGGGTGAGAAACAGCAGCAGACTGGAGTCTGGCCCTGGAGCCATTGTTCATGATCCTAGCCAGACACATAGGGATACAATGCTATGTAAAGTGTTGTTATCACCTCTAAACCCAATAACTGCAGCCTGTGCGGAGAGGACATGACGCACAGTGGGCATATCTACCTCCTATGGTGCTATGCAACGGAGATACACTACTGGCAGCTTCAGAGAAATTGGGTAAAGGGAACCCAGCAGAGACTTTAAGCCTCCCAAACCATGTATATGACTGTGTAGCTCTTTAAAAGATAATCCAGTGGACCCCTTTATGACCCCAAAGCAGTGCTGCAGCAGCCAGAAACCTCATTTTAAAGTTGTCTGGAAGTGCATTGGGGCAAGATGATGCACTTACAGTTCCTTAGCCTCAGACTGAGTTTCCTACTTGCCAGCACTCTACCCTTCCCTGGCCGGATGTGCTGATTCATGGCCACTGATCTGTTAAACACTCAGTCACCCAGAAGACGTGGCTGGTAGATGTGAGACACAGCATAAGGCTGAGAAGCTGTAAGTGCAACATCACATGCCAATGAAATCAGTCAACCGGAGGGGGTGGCTGGTAGGAGACACCGCATAAGGCTGAGAAGCTGTAAGTGCATCATCACATCCCAATACACTCAGTCAACCTGAGGCGGGGGCTTGTAGATAGGAGACACAGCATAAGACTGAGAAGCTGTCAGTGCATCATCACATCCCAATGCACGCCGTCAACCAGAAGCTATTGCTGTGTCTCCTATCTACCAGCCCAGTATGAGACTGAGAAGCTGTAAGTGCATCGTCACATCCCAATGCACACCATCAACCAGAGGAGATGGCTGGTAGATAGCAGACACAGTATGAGGATGAGAAGCTGTAAGTGCATCATCACATCCCAATGTACTCCCAGACACAACTTTAAAGCAGGATTTCTCACTGCTGGAGAATCACTTTGGAATAATCATTTAAAGGACTACACAATCATATTAAACGGTTGGGGGGTGGGATAACAGTTTATTTAATAAACCTGTCCACTTTCCTGACATCTGTTTTGGCTGAAAATTCTCTTTATAAAAAAACAATATTAGAGCTTTTTTTTTTAGGCTCGCCACATTGTGTTAGTCTTCGGGTTCCCCCCGGAAGTGTATAAATAAAATTGCCAACAGGACATTACAGTATATTGTGTTCAAAACGCTGAGTAGCCCTGACCATGTTAAAGTAAGATAGATCTTTATGTGACATGGTGTGTGGATATTTACACTGAGCAGGAATACACGCTGACCTCTATTTCTACATTTGCAGGAGAACTATAGGAACGCTGCACAAAGTAGCCACAGAATAGGTGATAAATGTCTGACTGATGGGGGCATCGTTGGACACGAGAAACCCTTCCTCTTTTTCCCTTTGATCGGGATTGAATGGAGCTGCTTCATGGCCATTATTGGGTGTCTCAGTCAGTCCCATAGATTCGTAATAATGGTCTTTCTGGACCACATCACTATTCAGTAAGGAAAAAAGGGGGTCCCTGTGGGCAAAACCCCAGCAAACAGGAATTTATAAAAATGGCAATAAATAGGGAAACCCCCTATAACTACTCATCTGCACTCGCACCTCCATATAAAAGGTCCACCAATGTTGCATCCGTAGAAAGCGAAACATAAGACACTTCATGCTTTTCTTTTTTAGGGCATTCTCCGGTTATGGGCCTTCAGTGTGGAGGGGAGGATATAGCTTATAATAGAGGTTTGCACATTTACACCATAATGTAACATCTGTGACAACTATTACAAGCTGCTGCCGACTCGTGCTCTATACAGTAAACGTCAAGCTTAGGGTAAGTTCACACAGTGCGTTTTTCGCGGCGTTTTTTGCGCAGTTTTCGGGTGCATTTTTGCTCAGAAAACTGCATGACTTTGCTTCCCCAGCAAAGTCTATGAGTTTTCATTTTTGCTGTCTGCACACAGCGTTTTTTTTCAGCTGCATTTTTGTGGTGCCACAAAAACGCAGCATGTCAATTATTCCCACGTTTTTCACTGCGCTTTTCATCCATTGAGTGCAATGGGATGTTGAAAGACGCAATGAGAAACGCAAATATGTGCGTTTTGGTGCGTTTCTAAGACCAAAAGCGCAGCTATAAACGCAGGAGGTGGGTAGTAAAGTGACATGTACAGGAAGAAGATTCCTTCTGTCAGTAAACACAGAAGCGTGAATCCTCCCGGTACCGTCATCGCCGCTTCCACCTCCAGTCCTGTGCATGTATGCTGCCATGCGGCGTCATGTACGGGCAGGAGGTGGAAGCGGCTGCGAAAACAAAAGTGAACAGTAGAAAAAAAAAAATGTCATACTCACCTGTCTACAGACTCCCGGTGCCATGCCCGCTCCCAGCTCCTCCCGGTACCGCCGCTCCGGGTGTGTGCAGTCTCCCTGGGTACGTATGCCTGCAGGATGCAGGACCTGACGCATCAGCTGATCATAAGTCTCGGGGTGACACCAGCGCCCGGCCGGTTTAACCTATCAGCGGATGCGTCAGGAGACTTCATCCCTGATTACCGGCAGCTCCTGCAGCGATCGGACGGGATCAGACTCCGCTCCAGGAGCTGCTGGTAATCAACACATAAGTGAGTATTTTTTTTTTTTTTGCACCGATGCATCAGCTGATTGTATAATCGGCTTTTATACAATCAGCTGATGTGTGATGTGATTCAGGCACTTGAACCTGACACATCATCTAATCGCTTTGCCTTCCAGCAAACGAATCAGATGATATTGGATCCCGGATTGGACGGCGCAGGACCCTTGACCCAGGATTACTGCGGAGGGGGTTCTTTATTTCAATAAAGATGGAGTCACTAATTGTGTTGTGTTTTATTTCTAATAAAAATATTTTTCTGTGTGTTGTGTTTTTTTTTTATCTTTACTAGAAATTCATGGTGGCCATGCCTAATATTGGCGTGACACCATGGATTTCAGGCTTAGGGCCAGCTGATAATATACAGCTAGCCCTAACCCCATTATTACCCAGTGAGCCACCCGGCATCAGGGCAGCTGGAAGAATTGGATACAGCGCCAGAAGATGGCGCTTCTATGAAAGCGCCATTTTCTGGGGTGGCTGCGGACTGCACTTCGCAGCGGGGGTGCCCAGAAAGCATGGGCACCCTGCACTGTGGATTCCAATCCCCAGCTGCCTAGTTGTACCCGGCTGGACACAAAAATTAGGCGAAGCTCACGTCTTTTTTTTTTTTTAATTATTTCATGAAATTCATGAAATAATTACAAAAAAAGGGCTTCTCTATATTTTTGGTTCCCAGCCGGGTACAAATAGGCAGCTGGGGGTTGGGGGCAGCCCGTACCTGCCTGCTGTACCCGGCTAGCATACAAAAATATGGCGAAGCCCACGTCATTTTTTTGTTTGGGGGGGGGGGGCAAAGAAATCCTGCATACAGTCCTGGAAGGAGGCTGCTGAGCCTTGTAGTTCTGCAGCTGTCTGCTCTCCTGCATACACTAGTGGAGAATGAAGAACATATTGAAGAAGGAAATGACATCAGACCTTTGTTCACTGATAAAAACCGCATAAAGACGCAGTGAGCAAAAATGCAGAAAAAACGCACCAAATCGCGGCAAAAACGCGTGCGTTTATTGCAGCTTTTTTTTTGACGCGCGTGCATTTGTGCATTTTTTGCCGCAAAAAACGCACAAAAACGCAGCGTCAAAAAAACACTGTGTGAACCTAGCCTTAGTGTGAACTGAACTAGTATCTGAAACGCCCGGTAATGGCCATTTACACCTGACGACTGATGATGGCTACTTGTCCGCTGACTGCCAGCCATCTAATATGTTTACACAGGCCCATCCGGATGCGCACTGATTTGTAATACATCGTTTGGTGTGTATGGGCAGTAATGTCTTATCATGGATCAGGATTTGTGGACTTTATGGTTTGTTTTTTTTTAAAGAAACCAAATGATCATTTCACCCAACAAGCGAGTGTTTTGATTGTTCCTTGGGCGGCTGACAGCCTGTTTTGCAGAGTCATCGTGAAACAAGTGCTCCTAGGCATGGAAGTTCACGATAATAATGCTATATATATGATCCTTCAGTCCTTTACTGAACACCTTTTGAGTCGATCTTGCAAGATTACATTTTAGAAGAGGCCTAACTACCTTGAGTGGCATTGATCTGTAGCTAGTTTCTGCCACTCCAGTCGATAGCCACCTGACAAGATGTAGAATGATTACGCCATTATATGGAGCTCACAATCTTCCTGTTGATACATTTTAATCCCTGGGATTAGCAAATCTCCACATGTGGTACTTGGGTTTAATAACTCAAAGCCTCCTTCCTATTATTCCTTATCGTATCCGCTCTCACCTTCCAGTAACCTGTTCTCCAAACTTTCTGTCAATCATTTGCTTGTGTTTCCTTATCAGCTGTCATAGCTCATAGCTGGTGGGATTATTGACACACCTCGAGCTTTATCTTTATTGCTGGTCTACCCTTGTATAACATTAGTGTTACAAACTACCAAGGACACCAGTCTGTGGTTCACCTCCCCACCCCAGGACAGCAAACATCAGGGTCCTCTCGTAAAGATTCGTTTTCATTCCAACCATTTTTTTTTTTTTTTTGCACAAAGTCATTTGTAAATGTATTTTTTGGTTTTGTAAAGTTTGGGTGAAAACCAATATGGCTGCCATCATTTCCCCTGTAGGGGTCTTCGCTTCCTAAATGGCAATTTTGTCTGGTTTCAGAATCGTATAGGAGCAAGAAATGTATTGCTACAGGGTCTGAATATGTTGGTCATGACATAGAAAGGCCTTAAATGTCTGGCAGTAATGGGTCCTAACTCTGGGACTAAGGGGTACTTCTCACATAGCGAGATCGCTGTTGAGTCACAGGTTTTGTGACGTACCAGTGACCTCATCAGCGATCTCGCTGTGTGTGACACTAAGCAGCGACATGGCCCCTGCTGTGAAATCGCTGATCCTTACACACTGTTCTGGTTCATTTTTTGCTCGTTGGTCTCCCGTTGTGCAGCACACATCGGCATGTTTGACTGCGGGAGACGAGCGTGCACCGACTCTGTGTAAACAGCATACGCTGGTAACCAGGGTAAATATCGGGTAACTAAGCAAAGCGCTTTGCTTGGTTACCCGATATTTACCTTGGTTACCAGCGTACACCGCTTAGCGCTGGCTCCCTGCACACGTAACCAGGTAAATATCGGGTAACTAAGCAAAGCGCTTTGCTTAGTAACCCAATGTGTACCTGGGTTACCAAGTGCAGAGTCACTGGTGAGATCTGCCTGATTGACAGCTCACCAGCGACCATGTAGCGACGCACCAGCGATCCTGACCAGGTCAAATCGTGGTCGGAATCGCTGGTACGTCGTTCAGTGAGACAGTACCCTAAGGATGGTGGACAGAGGACGCCACTGAGTGGCCAAACATGCACAGCTCTTGTCTCTGTAGAAGTCTCGAAAAATGTCCAGCAAGTATTTTTATTCTTTGAGCTGGCCATACATATCAGGTGGTCAGCTGGCGCTGGCACAATAGGTGGGTTCAAACGTGTTTCAGCTAATGGTGTGTGTATATGTATGTATGTATGTATGTATGTATGTATGTATGTATGTATGTATGTATATATATGTATATATATGTTATATGTATATATAGGTTATTTTTATATATATATATATATATATATATATATATATATATATATAAAAATAGTGTGAGTGTGTGTGTGTGTGTGTGTGTAACATATACTTATTATTCACACCCGCCTAAATATTGTTTTTCCACTACGAACGATTATATCCTGAAAAATGCAGATCCTCATTAACCTACTACATATTGTGTCTTCCCATGCAGGAGAAGCATCCAAGTCTCCGAAGAAAATGTCTGTGACCCTCCCATCTATGATCGAAGATGACGAGGAGGTTAAAACGACTTTTATGGAGTCAGATTCTTCAGGAGCTGATACTTTCTAAAAAAAAAAAAAAACACATGACCATTCAAGACTCTATGCCAGACGAGGTCCAAATGTGCAGTGGCCGAACCATCGTGAGGATAGTGAAATCGCTGTCACCAGACGGCACAGATCATTATGATTGCGTGGATGAATATTATATTATCGCATGATTGCAGAGTGATGAGTGTGGTGTACATACAAAGAGGTTCTATATTTTATGATTTTGTAAGACTGGCTGTGATTTGTATATTAAACCTTTATAATTTTTTTTTTGTGTGTGTGTGTTGTTTGTATATATTTTTTTGTAATAATATGCTTTTAATAAAGCCCCAAAATTTATAAAATTCATAAAGTTAGCCGTAATGTTCTGCTCCATTTAGCGTGTACATTTGGCCAAGTGGGTATGCAAGGTGTCGGACCACCACCGATCTGATATGGATAACCCAGCCTATGGATCAATATCATATGCCTGGAGACCTCCTAATGTTTTTGGCCAGCTCAAGGCAAAGGCTGAGGGAACACTGCACAATGTGTGGCATGGCGGCAAAAAAAAACAAACAAAAAAAAAACCAGCCAAATTGCAGACATGTTGCATGCGATTAGCAGTACTGAAGTCTTCAAGGGAATAGTCGTGTGCAACGGCAACAAGTGATCCAACAGGTTTAACGCGCCCCCACCAACAGCTATTAGGAGCCATCATACGATCTTCCCTCCATGTAGCACGTGTGACTATGTAGCCATAATTTTATAGTCCAGCACCACATTTACTATTTTGGTTGCCAGTAGAATCAGTTGTCATCACTAACATAGACTGTCGATATAAAATATCTGAAATTTAAAATGCAATAATGCTATATGAACTGTACTTAGGGCATAAATTGTACCTTCATTTTTCTAGGTATATTCTACCTACAAATGCATTAATGCATTTTAAGTTTCATATATTCTGTGTTTGCATATGTCTTGGCACTTAAAAGGGAAGATGTCGCTTTTTTTATTTTTGTATTAATAATGGCAATTACAGAATCTATTTTTAATATAAAATTATATTCACTTTTTATTTAGTTTTTATTTAATTCTACTTTTACTGAAACACGGGGGCTGCCATCTTGGAGTAACGAGTAGTGTTGAGCGAGTAGTTGACTATTCGTACTCGCTATGCTGTTAGCGAGTACTGTCCGCTACTCGCATATTCGTTATGAGTAGCGGGCACAATGTAAGTCAATGGGAAATACTCGCTAAGTAGCAAGTAACCCTAAAGTCATACTATTCGCTACTCGCACGAGAAGTACGGCTTTTGGGTTACTCACTACTTAGCGAGTATTTCCCATTGACTTACATTGTGCCTGCTACTCGTAACAAATTTGCATGTGCATGTGTGACACCCTGGGCAAGCCAGGGGTCACAGGTCACAACAACACACACACCCCACATTCCCTGCAGGTACACCAGCTAACCTACAAATCCTTGTTGCCTTCCTCCAGGGGCTGGTGTCCACACCAGGGGGTGGAGCCAGGCGGTTGGTGTCCGCCCACCTAGGAGGTCACAGCCCTGGAGGCAGGAAGTACCAGGCAGATTAGCCCAGGCAGGGCTTGAGTAAACATCGAGTTTTAGCTCAGTCAGGGCAAGTGAAAGGAGGAAACAACAGAGTGTAGCTCAGGAGGGAGCTAGAGTGAAGTGAAACAGCAGTGAAGTGACAGCCTGAAGTTGGTCTGTGGCTGTGTGCCCAGACGGAGTCAGCAAGGTCAGCAGACTGCGGTGAAGGTCTGCAGTGGGACTGTCTGGAGGTTACTGGAAGGACCCCGTTGGCTGTGTGCCCGGTGGTCTGGAGCGGATACAAAGGGCAGTCAGCACCAGAGCAGGGGCTTTTCGGATCCCAGCAAGGCTTGGAGTCGCTGTAAATTGCTAAATCCGTTAGTGAAGGGGACGTAGATCTCCCAACAAGCAAGTCCTGATTGACGGTAAAGGTCCAACCACAACGGGGAAACACCGCCACCGCCAAGGCACCAGTTTCCCAGGGCCGGCGCCTGTGGGCAAAGTGTGGAGCTCCTCCGGCCCAGATTGCAGTCGGGGAGCGGGTAACCGGTGGGAATCCATCGCTACCAAACAAACATTTCAAAGGTGCAGGGAAGAGACCGTCACCGCTAACTGCAGGGAACCGCAGCACCGTGAACCGTCCGAGGGACCCGTCCAACCAGCCGTTTGTTTACTGGCTGAGTGAGTACCTCCGTGCCGCAAGGCACGGCGCTGCCCCTGCTCCCCTTCACCCCACTGGGCCCCGGGATCACCAACCCCTACCCACGGAGGGACAACACAACAACTGGCTGCTCCGCCTCACCATCCCCGGGACCTCCACATAGAGCAGCGGTGGTGTACACTCAATCACCACAACAGTGGGTGGCGTCACGGACATTATCCCAACACCCCAAAACCCCCTTTTCACTCACGGGCGAGGAGCGCCGCTAGAGAAACCCCCGGGATCCGGCCCACGGCTCGAGCCACCACTGAGCAGCCGCCGGACCCGAGCAGAAGGGGTGAGCACGGTGTGCTGACACCCTCCTCCCCGCCCGCGACAACTTGGCGTCACGAACAGGATCCTACCGCTCTGCCGTTTGGTAGAGGTGCGCCTTGTTACCGCCGGAGGTATCCGGCAGAAAAATTGCAGAAGCCGCCATCTTTTGCGCGAAAAGTTCCCGCTCGAGCGTCTTCTCGAGCAGTAGAGGCGCGAAGGCCAAGACCCCGCCCCGAGAGAGGAGGGGCCGGAGAGAGCTAAGGGGGACGCGATGGCGGCTGGACTCATGTAGCTGCAGCTATAAAAGCAGGGACGCCAGGACTCTGCAAAGATACCGAGTTCCTGGAAAGTACGACTGCCGAGATGTCTGCCCCACCTAGCTCTGCAGAAGCTACCGAGTGGGTGGCTGGAACAGCGGGATGGCTGAGGGCTCGGGCGGCCGGGATCTGCCGTCACTATCAGAGTCGGATCGCCGGGCTGATGGAGCAGTGGGCCGCGGAGGTGGAGGCCCTAGTTGCTGTAGCGCGAGTGTATGGAGTGGAGGCCGTGATGGAGGAGCTGGAGAATTACCCACGCCCCTGTGTCCCCGAGGGACCGGTCGCTGCGGCTGAGGGACCCGGTCTACCCCTGGCTCCTGTGTTAGCTCCGTCCTGCTCGCTCGCGCACTGCACCGCACCTGGCCCGTCGGACGTGCACCCCTGTGACCGCGGCAGGGGCAGAAGATGGCGACTCCGGTCCCGACACGGAGCCTGTGTCGGAGGAGGAGGAGGTCGTTGTTCTGCCTGGCATGGAGGCCACATATATTCCCCGAACCGGGAACAACGGGTATCGGGCGGCCCTTCCACGCCGTGCTTGCTATGCACTGGAGGGGCTGATGCCCGTGTCCTTTCACCCCGAGCCGGGTGAGGAGGACGAAAATGCGCCGTAGTGTCAGCGGAGGCCCGCTGCACCGTCCCCGTTGGGACCAGTTGTTTGTTTGTTTGGAAAAGATGATAAGTGAAATTACCGAAGAAGTTACCTGATTTAGTGTGATTTGCAACCGGCTGGAGCCGGCACCGTTGTCCCCGTGGGGACCGTTTAAAAATGCATGGGAACTATCCATGGACAAGCCCGTGAACTTGCAGGGCAACCACAAACGTTAGTGGCTTGTAAATATGTTGGGTACCGTTACCGTTTTCCGCAGGCCGCCTCCGGACAGGCAGGTTGGAGGGAGGGCCCTGAGCAGAGCAGGCTGGGGCCCAGCCACCAAAAGGACCGGTGGCTACCCTCTGGAGGGAAGGACAGATCCCGCTCGGGTACCGTGTGCTGGACTGTGGGTCAAGGGGTGCTGCCTGGGCTTTAGGGGCAGCATCAGGGCCAGGTTGCTTGGGTGGGAGAGAGCGGAAACCGTAACCGTACACCGTTGCAACGTTAAAGTGATGTGCCTCCCGTTTTGGGAAGAGTTATTATTAAAAATGTATTTTACCGTATTATGTTATACCTTTTACTTTACAGAAAACAAAAAGGAAAATAAAACCGGTGTTGGACGGGCAGCCCGAGGACGGTCTGCGTTTTGCTAAGGGGGAATGTGACGCCCTGGGCAAGCCAGGGGTCACAGGTCACAACACACACACCCCACATTCCCTGCAGGTACACCAGCTAACCTACAAATCCTTGTTGCCTTCCTCCAGGGGCTGGTGTCCACACCAGGGGGTGGAGCCAGGCGGTTGGTGTCCGCCCACCTAGGAGGTCCTGGAGGCAGGAAGTACCAGGCAGATTAGCCCAGGCAGGGCTTGAGTAAACATCGAGTTTTAGCTCAGTCAGGGCAAGTGAAAGGAGGAAACAACAGAGTGTAGCTCAGGAGGGAGCTAGAGTGAAGTGAAACAGCAGTGAAGTGACAGAAAGCCTGAAGTTGGTCTGTGGCTGTGTGCCCAGACGGAGTCAGCAAGGTCAGCAGACGGCGGTGAAGGTCTGCAGTGGGACTGTCTGGAGGTTACTGGAAGGACCCCGTTGGCTGTGTGCCCGGTGGTCTGGAGCGGATACAAAGGGCAGTCAGCACCAGAGCAGGGGCTTTTCGGATCCCAGCAAGGCTTGGAGTCGCTGTAAATTGCTAAATCCGTTAGTGAAGGGGACGTAGATCTCCCAACAAGCAAGTCCTGATTGACGGCAAAGGTCCAACCACAACGGGGAAACACCGCCACCGCCAAGGCACCAGTTTCCCAGGGCCGGCGCCTGCGGGCAAAGTGTGGAGCTCCTCCGGCCCAGATTGCAGTCAGGGAGCGGGTAACCGGTGGGAATCCATCGCTACCAAACAAACATTTCAAAGCTGCAGGGAAGAGACCGTCACCGCTAACTGCAGGGAACCGCAGCACCGTGAACCGTCCGAGGGACCCGTCCAACCAGCTGTTTGTTTACCGAGAACTGTGTCGTGTTTACTGGCTGAGTGAGTACCTCCGTGCCGCAAGGCAGAGCGCTGCCCCTGCGCCCCTGCACCCCACTGGGCCCCGGGATCACCAACCCCTACCCACGGAGGGACAACACAACAACTGGCTGCTCCGCCTCACCATCCCCGGGACCTCCACATAGAGCAGCGGTGGTGTACACTCAATCACCACAACCGTGGGTGGCGTCACGGACATTATCCCAACACCCCAAACCCCCCTTTTCACTCACGGGCGAGGAGCGCCGCTAGAGAAACCCCCGGGATCCGGCCCACGGCTCGAGCCACCACTGAGCAGCCGCCGGACCCGAGCAGAGGGGGGTGAGCGCGGTGTGCTGACACCCTCCTCCCCGCCCGCGACACATGCATTTGACATGTCCCGTGGGCTGTCCAGATCACAGCAGAGGGAGGAGATCACCGCCATCTTTGTGGAGCTCACAGCGTGTGCTGTACTTTCATCCTGTCACCTGCTCTGGCTGGGGTGAGTACCACTGCCGGGCAGCGATGATTGCACCATAACTGATCCTAGTGTGCTGCCCCGGCCCTGCCGCTCACCTCGGGCCTTCGCTCCGAACAGCTCCTCACTGCTCTGTGCTGTGATCGCTGACGGGAAGAATAGACACCAGGCTGACAGGACAGGCTGCCAGGGGCAGAAGTCTGAGGTGAGTGCATGCAGCTGGTGATCGCAGCGTGACATCTGTAGATCACCCCTCCTCGCCACATGTCACCTCTGATCTATGCTCCTGGCAGGCAGCAGGGTATCTGAGAACATGGTATACAGTGGGGCACTATGCCAGCTGTCCTTAATGCCAGCTGTCGTTAGTGACACTTTAGACATATTAGGATCAGTTTGCAGTCACCAACAAAATGGCTCTGCACTGTGATCCTAAACTTCATCTTCCTTCCCTTATCCTTTTGGAAACACCCAGATTGGGGGGGAGCTGTGACATCACACACAAGAGAGCAGATTCCACCCACTTTTACTGCAGTTGTAATGTGAGCTAGTTCTACAATAGGATTTCAGCAGCTCTTCCCCCTAGTGTTTGAGTGGAAAATATCAAACTTTTACAAATTATTTTTGCTCAATTAAAAACAAATTATAATATTTAAACAAAATATTAAAACATTAATACTTTACATTTTTTCAGTTATTGAATTTTTTTTACAACACTTTTCCTTTAAACAAAAGAATACAGCAGCACTCTATTAGGTGTAGTTATAGGCTGGCACCTGTTCACACTTCCTATGTTCTATTTGAAGATGCAGGACAGTATTTTTTTTTCCAGTATATATTGGGAGGTATAGACAACCTCCTATTCTGACTGTGCTCTCCTCCTCAGCCCCAGGGTGGTTTTAATCAGTGCCGGATCCTATCTGCCCATATAGTTGTAGACTTTTTTTTAGTCCAAGGAGAGGCATGAAATTAGGATAGGGTAGCATCAAAGAAAGTTGATGGGCTCACATGAATTGTCCAATTTATGGGCTAAGTACCTTCAAGTATATAGCATTAATGCAGTATAAATTTCATATATTCTAGGTTTGCCTATGTCTTGGCGTTTACAGAGACTGCTGTATTCTTTTGATTGTGTTTCGTGTAGTAATACCAGCTGGCACCTGTTCACACTTGCTATGTTCTATTTGGAGATGCAGTTTTTGGGGGGGATTTTTTCATGTTAATGATCTAAATGATGAAAAAATGGAAACAAAATTTTCAAAACATCTTGCTTTTCCCATTATGGAGTATGAGCACCTCATGCAGAAATTCCCACACTTAAGGCTGCTTTACACGCAGCGACATTGCTCGCGAAAGCACCCGCCCCCATTGTTTGTGCGTCAGGGGCAAAACGTTGCCGTTGGCGAACAATATCGCTAGGACGCGTAAAACACACTTACCTTCCTAGCGACCTGCTGTGGGCGGTAAACAACCTAATTTTTAAGGGGGAGGTTCGTGCGTCACAGCGACGTCACACAGCGGGCCACCAATAGAAGCGGAGGGGCGGAGACCAGCCACATTAACGACACGCCCACCTTGTTGCCGGAGGACGCAGGTACGTTGTTGTTTGTCGTTCCCGGGGTGTCACACGTAGCGATGTGTGCTGCCTCAGGAACAACGAACAACCTGCGTCCAGCACCAGCAATGATCTTTTGAAAATGAATGATGTGTCAACGATTAGGTGAGTATTTTTGATTGTTAGCGGTCGCTCATAGGTGTCACACGCAACGACGTCGCTAACGATGCCGGATGTGCGTCATGAATTCCGTTACCCCGACGACGTATCGTTAGATACGTCGTTGCGTGTAAAGCGGCCTTTAGTCTTTGTTGTCATCACTGAGGTTATTAATGGTCGTCTGAGGAATGCTATGCCACACAAACTACTTGGACAAGTCATCAAGATCCGCTGCTGGCACCTTCTTTTTAATTTCATCCCAGATGTGCACCGAAATGTCAACAATACATGTCAGATGTAAGTAACTTGGCCATAGCAAAATGAGCAAGTCATCGGATGGTTTTCTGATGACGCGCTCTTGTTATCACTTGACCGCTGCATCCAGTCACAGGTTGCAGCGGTCCTGGTGACTTTTGAGGGGAGCTGAAGATGCCTCAGTTTATTATTTTAAACCAATCATGCCTAGAAAAAAAATATTTCAGTATTGGACTACCCCACTAAGTTTCAGGCCCTTAGCAAAGTGTCATCAGTCTTCTCTAACTGCAATGGATGCTGCCTCCTGAATTAGTAAGAAACAATAACTGCCCAAAGATGAGAATAAAATGTGAGCGAGCCATGTACGTCTTCATGCTAATGTATCAGGAATGAGCATAATAAAACATTTACGAGGTCTTAGGAAATCTACAGAACAGGTCTTTTCAAGTGTTGGGATTTGCACAGAACTGCCCGTCCTGCACAGCACAAGAGGCGGATTTATTGACTTTAGTTTTTTGCTTTCTTTGGCCCAGATATTTGGGGATCGACTTTCTTGGGGTGAAACACAAAATCTCAAACAGCAGTTTGTCATCTGCAGACACTGAACTAAATAAAGCCAAAGTAAACCCAGAGCTGATATTATGTGTGAGGGGACATATTTTTGCTGTCGCTCATTTTTCGTGATTAATGGTGGTCAAATACGGCTCAGATTTCAAGGACTTTTTCTCGTTTGAGGTAAGAAAATGTAAAAAGCGGAGAAGCTGCCCGAGGTTGTGTGTTTAGTAAAGAGCGCACAACCTGCAAGTGATTTGTGTGTAATAGGATAGATGGCGGGGGGCGCTATTTTGCATTATGAAAGTAAACCATGCCGACTTCTGACATTGGGACAGAACAATCCATAAACGTTCTAAGCATTTGTATATGTAATGAGTAGATCAGAATGTACAGATAGTGTTAGTGTCTCGTCTCCTAGACCAAATTACATCCGAGATCAGAACTATTCGATGCCAGCCACATAGACAGCCATAAGGGCGGCTACGTCTGGTAGCGGCACAATGATGGGAGTGTTACTCCAGGCATATAAAACACAAAATAGTATTTGTCCATCTTGGTATCCCTTAAGGCAGAGATCTAAGTGGTTATTATTGGCTTTCCCTGGATGATGAAACACACACTACCTGAATGTAGTGAGATTATATTTCCTATTCTTAAAGGGGTTGTCCACTACTTTTAAATCAATGGCCTATGCTAAAGGCCCCGTTACATGCAACGACGTATCTAACGATATATCGCCAGGGTCACGGATTCCGTGACGCACATCCGGCATCATTAGAGACATTGTTGCGTGTAACACCGCAGGAACGTCCGTTAACGATGGAAGATTCTCACCTAATCGTCCATCGCTGACACGTCGTTCCTTTTTAAAAAATCGTTGATTGCTGCAGGACGCAGGTTGTTCGTCGTTCCCGAGGCAGCACACATCGCTACGTGTGACACCTCGGGAACGATAAAGTACAGCTTACCTGCGGCCGCTGGCAATGCGAAGGAAGGAAGTGGGCGGGATGTTACGGCCGCTCATCTCCGCCCCTCTGCTTCTATTGGGCGGCCGCTTAGTGACGCCACTGTGATGCCGCACGAACCGCCCCCTTAGAAAGGAGGCGGTTCACCGGCAACAGCGACGTCGCTAGGCAGGTAAGTCTCGTGTGACGGCACCTAACGATATTGTGCGCCACTGACGGGGGCGGGTGCTTTCGCCAGCGATGTCGCTGCGTTCAAAGCCCCCTTAAGAATAGGTTATCAATGTTTGATCAGCTATTGTCGGTGGCGTCTGGAAATGCTCTGTTCCGGAGCTGCCCAGTCTTCTGATAGAGGCCGCTGCCGTGTACTGCACATCCACCTCCTATTGATTTGAGTTGCAGTCCCCGGCCACTATCAGAAGACGGGGCAGCTCCGGAACTGAGCATTTCCGGCCTCCGGCAGCATCAAGGACAATGTAAAAGTAGCGGTCAACTCCTTTGAAAACTTCCAGAAAGAGAACTAAGAATGATAAAAGTTCTACTAATGTCAGGACTAGTGATGGGCAGACTCGCAAATAGCCAGGACCTGCGGGTCTAGCCGGGTTAAAAAAAATCCTGGTTCCGGCCCGGGATTGATCCCGGTTATCTGGCCGGACGCCGGTCACCATATAAGTCTATGGGGACCAGAATGCGGCGAATAAAAATGGTGGTAGAAGGGATAAGAGCAAGCGCTTAATACTTATCGAGGGTCCTGCGCAGCTGTAACTGCTTCCAGGGCCAATCATTATTACTTATCCATATGCACTGCTTTCCCCGCCCACCAGACGTCTTGGCATCTGTGATTGGTTGCAGCAATAAAAATATTCTGGCACACCGGATATGAATATGAGATGTCCAGAATAAAGAATATGGGAAACTTGCTTTCTTTAGTGATGCTTTAATGTAAAAAGCATTAAAGCATCACTAAAGAAAGCAAGTTTCCCATATTCTTTATTCTGGACATCTCATATTCATATCCGGTGTGCCAGAGTTATATTATTATTGCTACGAGACTTCTTACTCTAGAGCACCCATACTCAGGTGGTTGAGCCAGACTTCCCATTTATCTATGTGATTGGTTGCAGTCAGACGCATCCCCAACCTGTGTGACAGCATCTGACTGCAACCAATCGCTGTCTGCGGGTCTATTTCATACAGTAAAAATAAAATAATTGTCGTAGGGCCCCCCATATGATACCAGCACAGATAAAGCCCATGGCTACAGGCTGCAGCCCCCAGCTGTGCACTTATCTGTGTATCAAAATAAGAAGAATTGCATGCAGCTTTTTATTTTTAAATTATTTAAATAATTCTGGGCCCAGCACCCGGGTACATTTGAAACCGTGCGGATCCTGACTTTTACAGTCCGGGTCTGCCCATCACTAGTCAGGACAGATTAGGAGATCCACTCTGTACAGACACATGAGTTACGATGTGCAGGACCCAAGTCAAGATGTCCATCTCATAGGATCTCAAGTTAGGCTAAGTTTACATATCCAGTAATCATTAGTTTTAAACAGATCCAATAAACAAAAATTGAATGGCTATTTAACAGATCCATTTTCTATAAACTTCAATGTCTTGTATTTTTTTTTTTTTTTTTTAAGGAAAAAAAAACCCAAAGGAGTATCCACATATGCAGATATGGTGAAGCACAGGTAATGATAAATGACAGGCTGCCATTTCTGCATAAGGCTAGGGCTACATGGTGCTTTGTTACTCGACTGAAGTTCACTCTGTGTGGTTGCTACATCGTGGCACTATAAATGTGAAATGGGGTCGCATGGCAACACTTAGGGGTACTTTGCACGTTGCGACATCGCTACTGCGATATTGTCGGGGTCAAATTGAAAGTGACGCACATCCGGCGCCGGTAACGACGTTGCAACGTGTAAAGCCTAGATGCGCCGATAAACGATCGCAAATCTGATCTGTGTAGTGTTGGACATTTTCATAATGTCGCACCAATAGGAGATACGATGTTGTTCCTTGTTCCTGCGGCAGCACACATCGCTGTGTGTGAAGCCGCAGGAGCGAGGAACATCTTACCTGCCTCCACTGGCTATGCGGAAGGAAGGAGGTGGGCGGGATGTTTACGTCCCGCTCGTCTCCGCCCCTCCGCTTCTATTGGCCGCCTGCCGTGTGACGTCGCTGTGACGCCGCTTGACCCGCCCTCTTAGAAAGGAGGCGGTTCGCCGGCCAGAATGACGTCGCAGGGCAGGTAAGTGTGTGTGAAGCTGCCGTAGCGATAATGTTCGCTACGGCAACTATCACAAGATATCGCATACGCGAGGGGGGGGCGGGTACTATTGCGCTCGGCATCGCTAGCGATATCGCAGCGTGCAAAGTACCCCTTACACTACCACAACAAGCAACTTTCAAAAATATCCAACCAAATCTGATTTTTTTTGCGACTTGTTTGTCGCAGTAGTATAGGTGTCGCAATGTGAACCTCATTCACTTATGCGATGTAACAGCGGTATTGAGAGAACTTCAGTCAAGTAATGGCTGTTTTGGTCTAAGTCGCTATGTAGCCCTAGAACAAAAGAAACATAAGTGTACTGTATATAGGGGAGGCATCATCAATTAGTATAACTGCACATAAAAGAATCAAAGTGGATCTTTCACTTTTTTTTTTTCCTTTATTATTTAAACTGAGCAATTTCCACAATTAGTGCTCTTCCACTGATTCTGGAACAATTTTTTTCTGTACCTCTCCTTTCCAGAGAAGATGCAAATTTTGCCTTGAACCAAATGGGCGTAAAGCCCAGAATTTGTGTGCATTTGCTTTGCCTCCTCTGATTCTGGAACATTTCTTTGGTATACACCCAGTTGGCTGAAGAAACAATAAATTGCCATGGGGTTTAAAAAAAAAAAAAAAAAAAAAAATCAGTGAAAGATCCTCTTTAAACTTTATATAATAACTACTGAACCTGTGTAGCGCCCCTGCGGTCATGCTACTAAAATCTGCAACCTGGAGTCCTAGCTCTGGCTAAACCCGCACACGCCTAAAACACTCACACAACCCTGAACCACAAGTGGGTTGGCCGTCCTATGGTGTAAAGCCTGTCCAGGAAGTGGAGGTTGCCTAGGAGGTGTAAATCCAACCCTCCTGTAGCTAGGTCCCTAGAGGGAAGGGGAGGAGTTGGTGAGTGAAGTGGAGGAGAAAATCAGACAAGTCCAGACAGAGAGGAGAAGGAAGGAAGGGGACGCCCGGCTGGGTGTCAGGTCTGGGTGCAAGGCCTGAGGTGGCACGATACCCAGGGGAGAGGAAGCTGGCTGTGGGGTCTGCAAGGGACTCTGACAGAGAAGTCCACGGAGAGGGCCATAGCCAGGCTACACAGACAGAGCCGGGACAAAGGGAACCAGGAATCTGTCCCCAGCACCAGGGGAGTAACCTGTGAGTATAAATCGGCAGTAAAGACTCCCTATTTCACTCGGACTTTGCCTGTTTGGATTCCTTTCAGCCTGCACCTCATTCAGCACCACGGTAACCAGCAGTGTGTCCCTGTTTCCTGCATTGTGTACCTCATCCAACACCAAGAGGTCTTGTAACCTGTTTTTGCACTATCCACCTCATCCAGCACCTAGAGGACACTGGGGCTTACCCTACCTGCGGAGGGGGTTAACACACTTGCTGCTGATTCCATCAGCCCCAGTCCCTCATAAGCAGCAGCGGCGGCACCTATTCCCTTGCCACACTACCGCACGTGGCGTCACGAACATTAACTTTATTATCCCTTGTAAATAGCCCCTTCCATTTCATTAAGCGTCCCCAGGGCACGGAATCAGGAAATGGCCACCAGAGTGACATCCCCATTTGCTACTGCCCGGGACAGAGTACCCACTTCCCTGGGCGACAAACATGCGTTCATTTTTACATCAACGTGGGGATTCTTAGTGGCTCTCAAGATCGGTGGACTTGTGTCACCTCCTTTTACTCCAGCCCCAAAACAGTCAGGATGAGTTGAACAGAGCAGCTGGAAAGGTTCCATCATAAGACATCATTCACATTGCGCGTTGCCCATTCCATCTGGTTTTCATCTAATCCAGCCCCCCCCCAAAAAAAAAAAAAATGGCCACCCTCATAGAGCCACAGTCAAGTGAGCTACATTTGAGGTTTTTCATCTGTGTACATCTTTTGGAAGGCGTGTAGGAGGTGGTCGAGCCCTGCAATGTAATGTATGGTTAGGTAGTGTGTGTGTTATGCTCATGTTTAATATGTTATGCTGTTAGCTGGGTGCAGGTTCCAGATACAGTACAGCGAGACTGTTAGCAAAGGCACTACGTAGTGATTGGGTTGAGAAAGGAAGAGATAGGGTTAAAGGGGAAGTGACAGGTGCAGGAAAGAGGTTGATTGGGAGGTCTTGAGAGGAGCTAGTCTAGAATAGGGATCAAGCGTGAGAAGACATGGTGTCAGTGCTTGGACCAGTCAGGGAACCCTGAGGTAACCTAGAGAGGTCCGGAGCCTACGGCTCACCCCAGTGGGCTTAGAAAGTTGTCTGGCTAGAGAGCCGCCGGGGCCTAGAATCGGATGAAGGTGAACGGAGTCAGGGGGAAGGAGACACAGACACTGGAGCTTGAGGAAGAGATCCAAGATAATGGGGAACAGGTTGGGTACAGGTTGCAGTACCCCACACTAAAAAGAAGGAGACAAAGGAAGGCCGTGAAGAATAAAGTGAACGTTTCTGGTTGGCTTAGTTCTAGTGTTGTGTGTGTTACTGACTGTCTACGATGAGGACCGTCAACAGGGTGACGGACAGCGAACTACGGAAACCAGTAAGTGTCGTGCACCCCACCTGAAGTCCCATGAGCACCCAGAGTCTCATTGGCGAAGGAGTGTGGCACCGTCCTTCAGGCGCACAAGAACATTATTACTACTGTGTCTCATTGAACCTCTGATGAAGCCATAAATTATAGTCTGAATAATGTTTTCGACAGCTTTCATTGATCTGATTAATAGCTCCCCCTACTGGTGTGCACAGACAGACAGAATATAGTCATGTACCTCCATGGTTATGTGAATCATATGTCAGAATCAGATATATTATGGAATTAATCAGCGCGATTATTTACCTATTCAATTCCCATAAAACAAAAAGTATATTTAACTGAATTGTGAAGTGTAACGGAATATGTTGGCGCTATAGAAATAAAAATTATTATTATTAAACACATTTTTATACACTATTATATTTTGTGCTATTTCATACATGTATACACACACGGCTACATTTCTTTTACAGCACAGGGTATGGCCACCTTGGATGCAATTATAAATCTGCCACAAGACTTTATGTATTGGAAATGAATTCCCGTCAAGCTGTCAACTATTTTGATACGTTCTGGAAAAAGCCAGAATCAAAAGTCTGTGACAATTTACTGGTAGCGCATGGTGCGGTCTTCCATCACTTCTGACAATGAGGAATTGCTCTCTGCGCCTCACTGATCATGCAACGGTATCATCAAAGTCCCAGCGTCTGCGCAGGATTCCTTGTATCTACCTGTTTGATGCCTTTGCCTACATTGTGATAGTAGAAGAATCGCAGTAACCTCTGTGGTCAATATATTAAGCTGTGAGAATGTCAGAAAGGATAATGAAAACAAGACTGCATCCATCCTATACAGTGGAAAATAGCTAATCTGTGCAGTGCGACTGTCCGGCTGCATCCATCCTATACACCAAACTCTGCAATAGGAATGTGCGGCTGTATCCATCCTATACACCAAACTCTGCAATGGGACTGTCCGGCTGTATCCATCCTATACACCAAAAATCCGTGCAACGGGAATGTCCGGCTGTATCCATCCTATACACCAAAAATATGTAATGGGGATGTCCGGCTGCATCCATCCTATACACCAAAAATATGTAATGGG
Source organism: Anomaloglossus baeobatrachus (assembly GCF_048569485.1). Classification (NCBI taxonomy): domain Eukaryota; kingdom Metazoa; phylum Chordata; class Amphibia; order Anura; family Aromobatidae; genus Anomaloglossus; species Anomaloglossus baeobatrachus. Next base: position 46,969,170 of record NC_134364.1, on the reverse strand, counting down.
GATGTCCGGCTGCATCCATCCTATACACCAAACTCTGCAATGGGACTGTCTGGCTGTATCCATCCTATACACCAAAAATCCGTGCAACGGGAATGTCCGGCTGTATCCATCCTATACACCAAAAATCCGTGCAACGGGAATGTCTGGCTGTATCCATCCTATACACCAAAAATATGCAATGGGAATGTCCGGCTGTATCCATCCTATACACCAAAAATCCGTGCAACGGGAATGTCCGGCTGTATCCATCCTATACACCAAAAATATGTAATGGGGACGTCCGGCTGTATCCATCCTATATACCAAAAATATGCAATGGGAATGTCCGGCTGTATCCATCCTATACACCAAAAATCCGTGCAACGGGAATGTCCGGCTGTATCCATCCTATACACCAAAAATATGTAATGGGGACGTCCGGCTGTATCCATCCTATACTCCAAAAATATGTAATGGGGATGTCCGGCTGTATCCATCCTATACACCAAAAATATGTAATGGGGACGTCCGGCTGTATCCATCCTATATACCAAAAATATGTAATGGGGATGTCCGGCTGTATCCATCCTATACTCCAAAAATATGTAATGGGGATGTCCGGCTGTATCCATCCTATACTCCAAAAATATGTAATGGGGACGTCCGGCTGTATCCATCCTATACACCAAAAATATGTAATGGGGACGTCCGGCTGTATCCATCCTATATACCAAAAATATGTAATGGGGATGTCCGGCTGTATCCATCCTATATACCAAAAATATGTAATGGGGATGTCCGGCTGTATCCATCCTATACACCAAAAATCCGTGCAACGGGAATGTCTGGCTGTATCCATCCTATATACCAAAAATATGTAATGGGAATGTACGGCTGTATCCATCCTATACACCAAAAATATGTAATGGGGATGTCCGGCTGTATCCATCCTATACACCAAAAATATGTAATGGGGATGTCCGGCTGTATCCATCCTATACACCAAAAATATGTAATGGGGATGTCCGGCTGTATCCATCCTATACACCAAAAATATGTAATGGGAATGTCCGGCTGTATCCATCCTATACACCAAAAATCCGTGCAACGGGAATGTCCGGCTGTATCCATCCTATACACCAAAAATATGTAATGGGGATGTCCGGCTGTATCCATCCTATACACCAAAAATATGTAATGGGGACGTCCGGCTGTATCCATCCTATACACCAAAAATCCGTGCAACGGGAATGTCTGGCTGTATCCATCCTATACACCAAAAATATGTAATGGGGATGTCCGGCTGTATCCATCCTATACACCAAAAATATGTAATGGGGATGTCCGGCTGTATCCATCCTATACACCAAAAATCCGTGCAACGGGAATGTCTGGCTGTATCCATCCTATATACCAAAAATATGTAATGGGAATGTACGGCTGTATCCATCCTATACACCAAAAATATGTAATGGGGATGTCCGGCTGTATCCATCCTATACACCAAAAATATGTAATGGGGATGTCCGGCTGTATCCATCCTATACACCAAAAATATGTAATGGGGATGTCCGGCTGTATCCATCCTATACACCAAAAATATGTAATGGGAATGTCCGGCTGTATCCATCCTATACACCAAAAATCCGTGCAACGGGAATGTCTGGCTGTATCCATCCTATACACCAAAAATATGTAATGGGGATGTCCGGCTGTATCCATCCTATACACCAAAAATATGTAATGGGGACGTCCGGCTGTATCCATCCTATACACCAAAAATCCGTGCAACGGGAATGTCTGGCTGTATCCATCCTATACACCAAAAATATGTAATGGGGATGTCCGGCTGTATCCATCCTATACACCAAAAATATGTAATGGGGATGTCCGGCTGTATCCATCCTATACACCAAAAATATGTAATGGGGATGTCCGGCTGTATCCATCCTATACACCAAAAATCCGTGCAACGGGAATGTCTGGCTGTATCCATCCTATATACCAAAAATATGTAATGGGAATGTACGGCTGTATCCATCCTATACACCAAAAATATGTAATGGGGATGTCCGGCTGTATCCATCCTATACACCAAAAATATGTAATGGGAATGTCCGGCTGTATCCATCCTATACACCAAAAATCCGTGCAACGGGAATGTCCGGCTGTATCTATCCTATACACCAAAAATCCGTGCAACGGGAATGTCTGGCTGTATCCATCCTATACACCAAAAATATGTAATGGGGATGTCCGGCTGTATCCATCCTATACACCAAAAATATGTAATGGGGACGTCCGGCTGTATCCATCCTATACACCAAAGATCCGTGCAACGGGAATGTCTGGCTGTATCCATCCTATATACCAAAAATATGTAATGGGAATGTACGGCTGTATCCATCCTATACACCAAAAATATGTAATGGGGATGTCCGGCTGTATCCATCCTATACACCAAAAATATGTAATGGGGATGTCCGGCTGTATCCATCCTATACACCAAAAATATGTAATGGGGATGTCCGGCTGTATCCATCCTATACACCAAAAATATGTAATGGGGATGTCCGGCTGTATCCATCCTATACACCAAAAATCCGTGCAACGGGAATGTCTGGCTGTATCCATCCTATACACCAAAAATATGTAATGGGGATGTCCGGCTGTATCCATCCTATACACCAAAAATATGTAATGGGGACGTCCGGCTGTATCCATCCTATACACCAAAAATATGTAATGGGGATGTCCGGCTGTATCCATCCTATACACCAAAAATATGTAATGGGGATGTCCGGCTGTATCCATCCTATACACCAAAAATATGTAATGGGGATGTCCGGCTGTATCCATCCTATACACCAAAAATATGTAATGGGGATGTCCGGCTGTATCCATCCTATACACCAAAAATATGTAATGGGGATGTCCGGCTGTATCCATCCTATACACCAAAAATATGTAATGGGGATGTCCAGCTGTATCCATCCTATACACCAAAAATATGTAATGGGGATGTCCAGCTGTATCCATCCTATACACTGGAAAATAGCTAATCTGTGCAATGGGGATGTCCGGCTGCATCCATCCTATACACCAAAAATCCGTGCAACGGGAATGTCAGGCTTAATCCATCCTATACACCAAAAATCTGCAATGGGGATATCTGGCTGCATCCATCCTATACACCAAAAATCTGCAATGGGGATATCTGGCTGCATCCATCCTATACACCAAAAATCTGCAATGGTAATGTCCGGCTGTATCCATCCTATACACCAAAAATCTGCAATGTGAATGTCCTGCTGTATCCATCCTATACACCAAAAATCTGCAATGAGAATGTATGGCAGCATCCCTCCAAATGAATGCAAGTTCTGGCTTGTGGCAAACAATAAATACAGAACCTTATACAACTATGGTAGGTGGAATCTGTCCAGGAGAGATTACAAGAATTATCTAGTTTGGGTCTTAAGACCCCCCCGATACAGCCCCCCATTAGAATAACGTTGGTCACACCCACCGATACCGATAGGTTTTGCTGTCTAATGTGTAGAGGGCGTCATCCAACTGACTCTCAGGGGAGAGTCGATCAAACATATTCGATTCTTACGGTTGATCAGTTTGTTCTTGTAGAGATAAGCCACCAGAATAGATGTCTGGCAGCGGCTTTTTCTTGGCCGAACGTGCGCTCCTGTGTATGAGGGAGATGTCTATTGACTGAACGATTGACTGACCGCTATAGTTGAAACCAGAAGTTTCCATACACTATTAAAAAAGACACATCTGCAGGTTTTTCCCTCCGCTCTCTATAAAGACATATCTGCAGGTTTTTCCATCCACTATCTATAAAGACACATCTGCAGGTTTTTCCCTCCGCTCTCTATAAAGACACATGCAGGTTTATATCTCACTATGTGACATGAAATCAGAATACATCTTTCCCGTTTTAGGTCAATTAGGAACCAAAACTATTTATATTTGCCAAATGCCAGAATAATGAGAGAGAGAGAAAGTTTTAAGGCATTTTTATAACTTTCTGCAAAGTCAAACGTTTCCTTTCATTTCATTAGTATTTCGTACCACTGCCTTTACACTGTATGACTTGGGTGAACTGTTTCGGATCTCCTTCCACAAGCGTCTCACAATAGTTGGTAGGAATTTGGGCCCATTCCTCCTGACAGAACTGGTGTAGCTGAGCCATGTTTGTAGGCCACCGCTCGCACCGGCCTTTTCAGCTTTACCCATAAATTTTCAATAGGATGTAGATCAGGGTTTTGGGATGGCCACTCCAAAACATTGACTTTGTTGTCTTTAAGCCACTTTGTAACCAGTTTGGCAGTGTGCTTCGGGTCATTGTCAATTTAGAAGACCCATTTCCGCCCAAGCTTTAAGTTCCTGGCTGATGTCTTGAGATGTTGCTTCAGTATTGCCACAAAATCTTCTTTCCTCATGATGCCATCTATTTTGTGAAGTGCACCAGCCCCTCCTGCAGCAAAACAACCCCACAACATGGATTCTGTCACTCCGTGTGTTTCACAGTTGGGATGATATTCTTAGGCTTTAAAGCTTCTCCTTTTTTCCTCTAAACGTAACAATGATCATTAAGACCAAACAGTTCAATTTTAGTTGCATCAGACCACAGGACGTCTCCAAAAGTTAAGGTCTTTGTTTCTGTGTGCATTTGCAAACAGTAATCTGGGACCTGGGACCGGTGAGGGACCTGTTGGTCCCGAGTTGAAGACCTCTTGTGGTTTCCATTTCTCATCCAGTAGCGGTCATCAGCCGATACATGACATGAAGCCTCTCCTTGTTATTCCTGGGCACATTCCTTTCCGCTCTACAAACACATTACTAGATTAGACTAAACAGTTTGCAGGCAGAGTTGTTTGGGCTGCACTGACCTCCGCTGTTTTGTTCACCCCTGCATCACATTTTTTAAGTTCCTCTGCTCTCTTTCAGATACATTTGCTTCCACTCAGGGGAATCTTCGTGAAATGCGCCAAATGGCAGGCACTTAGCCCCAATTTTGCTCTGCTCAGTAACGTGTCTCCTGCGCTGCTTACCGTAAACGACAGTGTCTCCTACAAATAAACAGATCTGACAGATGCTGCCAGGCAGACGCGGCCTCTTTCATCAACATCTTGTACGCTTCGCATTGCTTATAATATAAACGGGCGATCGTTTGTTCCTATTGTAGATGTGAAACGTAAATAGCGGATAGGAAATGGCTGTCAAACACAGAACTGCATGGGAGATCATGCACAAAGTAAGTAAATGATTAAAGTGACTTTATTTTTTTTAAATCTGCTGATTCTTCATCATGATCAATCGTTTTCTAATACAAACCTCAGAAACCGCAGCTATCTACCTGCAGACACCACTAGAGGGAGCTCAGAAGTATGCAGTGAGTTCAGGGGCTCCCTCTAGTGGTGGCTGAAGGCACACACAAAATTATAATTTAGCACAACAAGAATTGGGTAAGGATTCAATTCTTCTATGATTGCACTACTTGGAAGACTGAACACTTTCTTTTGGTTCCTTCATTGATCATTTGGGCAACAGAAGCTTCCTGTCAATGACAATTAAAAACTATTGGTTCACCTATGTATGCTAGTTAGTGTCTACTTAAGCCCCTCTCAGTCCATAATGGATATATATGCCATGGTCAGGAGGGAGTGTGCAAAAAAGTCAACTCTGATCACTTTTGTTAACCCTTCACTAACAGAGGCATTTAAGCGGCATAATCCTGCCCGTCCTCTGTTTGGCACCCATAGAATCTCCCTCCCCCGATGTGACATGATCTCAGGGTGCTGATGGGTTAACCTGCTGGCAGTCAAGGGCCATGATCCTTATAATGTTGGTACTCCTGTGAAGCTACAGGGGAGGCACTGATACTGGAATACTGAGATCACAGCTTACTGGTCCAATAAGAAGGCTTAAAAAAGAAAAAAAGTCTAACATTAACAAAAATAAACCTCATTCAAATCACTCCCCATATAAAATAACTAAAAAATGAAATAAAAAAAACCCAACATAGCATATTTGATAAGTTTGATCTATGAAAAAAATACCACCTAGCGTAAATGAACAAGTTTTAAAAAAAAAGCACCAAAATTGCAAAATTAGGGTAAATTTTGGTTTCCGCAGAAGCTACAAAAAAAAATACAATCTAAAAATTATCAGAACATTATATGTCCCCCAAAAAGATAAAATTAAAAACTACAGCTTGGCACGCTAAAAAAACAGGTCCTAACATACTTGGCCATCCACAGCTAACACGTCTTTGCGGGTCTCTGAAAATGGCGATAAAAATTTTTCTAAAATACTTAATTTGGTTTGTAAGTCAATAGAATAGTAAAAAAAATAAAATAAAATACTAGTTTAGTATCACTGTAATCCTAATCATGTTCCCAGGTCGATTTTACTGCACTGGGAACGCTGCAAAAATAAAACTCAAGGCAATGATGGAATTGAGAAAAAAAGTCTAAAAGGTGAGGTGGTGAGAAAAAAAAAAAGATTTTCAAAACATTATGTGGTAAAATAAATAATATAATTTAAAACTACATAAAAGCTACAAAAAAAAAAACATTTCTGTTGAGAGGTACTCCTCAGAAGTATCCCAGTGGAGGCATGTCAGCCTCCACTCACTGACCTCGGTCAATAAAAGCAAACCTTCTCTTGAAATCACAGGGTTCCTTCCAGAGGCTTCACAACCCTCTATATTCTGTCCCGGTGGGAACAAGATAATCCTCTTTTCTCTCAGAGGTTCCTTCTTGGAGACAACACAGTCTCCTCTCACTGACCATGTGGCAAACAAACAGTCTCCATCTTAACAGATGAGACACACCCTTAGGCGGAGAAAAAGAGAAAGGAAAAAAAAATCCCCCCAAAAAATCTAGAAAACACCAGTAAAAAACGCTCACAAAAAAAGCTGTAGTATAGATAAAACAAATTGGTCTGCACTCAGACAAGTAAGTGGTGGTGCAAGTGAAAAATGGGTCCAATCCAAGATAATAAATAAATTCACTGCACTCATAGCTTGTGATGCAAAAAAATATTTAAATTTATTGAGGCGACTGTGAAGTCATTCAACGTTTCGACCCCGCCTGGGTCTAAAGGGTGCTTTACACGCTGCAACATCGCTAGCGATAGCTAGTAATGTTGTGCGCAATAGCACCCGCCCTCCACCGTTGGTGCGACATTTGGTGATCGCTGCCGTAGCGAACATTATCGCTGCGGCAGCGTCACACGCACATACCTTGTCAGCGACGTTGCTGTGACTGCCGAACAAACCCTGCTTCAAGGGGGAGGTGGGTTCGGCGTCATAGCGATGTCACTGCGGCGTCACTAAGCGGCCACCCAATAGCAGAGGAGGGGCGGAGATGAGCGGGACGTAAAATGCCGTCCACCTCCTTCCTTCCTCATTGCCGGTGGATGCAGGTAAGGAGATGTTCGTCGTTCCTGCGGTGTCACACATAGCGATCTGTGATGCCACAGGAGCGATGAACAATCAGCGGCATGCACCACCAACGATATTATGGAAAGGAGCGACATGTCAACGATCAACAATTTTAGACGTTTTTGCGATCATTGCACGTCGCTCCTTGGTGTCACACGCTGCGATGTCGCTAACGGCACAGGATGTGCGTCACTAACGATGTGACCCCGACGATATATCGTTAGCGATGTCGCAGCGTGTAAAGCACTCTTTAGTCAAAAGTCGCTTAAAGATGGGTGCCTGGGATATTGAAATTTGAGTGGATTATAGCGTTGGTAGAGAATACCTTGAGGATAAAGGTCCTGGGTTTAGCCAGCGCAGCAGTGCTGTAGCTGGTGTATCCTAAAAATAAAAGCTGTCAGTGAAAAAAGAGCTCAGAAAACAACAAAAAGAGGGGAAAAAAATAAACTTTATAAAACAAAAAAAATGTCTGAGTTTCCTGAGGTTTTGAAAAACCGGTCAGGTTCTCCTGCCTAAAAAATGTGTTGTGAGCACATACTCAGACTGCCGCTATGAATTAGACCTATATTGAGCAGATGGACTCCGAATACTAACAACATTGGGTTAAATGAAGAGATCATATTGAAGGAAAATCCTTGGAAATATATTTAACAATGGACGTCTTCAAGCGGTAAAATACGGTGCATGGTTTTCAGTTTCTGGGCCATGCCTCATAGGTTAACCTTCCACCTCCAGTGTCCTTCTTCAGGCTCAACCATTATGATTGAACCAATTTCCTGCATCAAAACACCAAATTTTATCAAGAAAATAAGGTTTGTGTAAGGAATTCCCGAGCATCCGTCTATTTGTTTATTTACGCCTTGAGCTACTAGCCGGTTCCCCTGGGCATGGTCTTAGCTCACAGAGCAGAGCTCAGCCCAATCCTGCGGCCATAGGAGGAATGCCACAAATTACTTGCAGGATAGAGGTTCACAGACTCATAAGAAAGCAGTTAATCTCTGGTCTGGAAGGTGAAAGGCTAATTCACAGTAGTAATGAATACCAGAAGTGTCCACTCTGCCGCACCGGCACGCCAATCAGTTCACAAATTTCCTTTTAAGTGGCATGTGTATGTCTTGGGCAGCCAGTGTTAGAGCATTAGAAAATGACCGCAAGGATCGGTTTTTAGTAGATGGGATGTTGAGTCTCTTCCATTCTTGGCATCCTCCGACATCGAGAAACCATCATTCCCTCTGTATGCTGGGTGTTGTAATTTTGCAACACCTGGAGATCTACTGTTTGGCATTTCCTAACCTATTGGCAGCACAATTTTGGTCGATGATCTTAATGTAGGTTTGGGCACACTGCTGATCACCAATGCCAGTTGCTCAGAAGTATCATTAGATGTCCTCCAACTTCAAAGGGAACTCTTTCTGAGATGTTGGCTAATTTCTTTTGACTTTTGCATGCTGCTACACAAAGAAGCCGTGCGTTTCAGGTGTGCATTAAACTACATCCACAGGTGTGTCTCTAATTAACTCAGATGTTGCCAATAAACCTATCAGAAGCTTCCAAAGACATGACATCATCATATGGGCTGTCCCATATTGTTGAAAGGTATTGTACTCTTAGTGTATGTAAACGTTAGACTTAGCAACTACAGGGCATGGAGGTCAGACAATTACTTTCTTCTTTAACTATTCATTACTCCCTAAACAATTCATTAATAGAATTGAGGTCCAAAATGGCAGGTAAAATATGGCTTCCCACAGCCTATGTCACATCATGACAAGGGTTGCAAAAAATTGAGGAAACGATATGGCTACATTAAGCCACACTTGTAACACAGCTATATGATAATACAGGAGAGCACGGAGAATTGTGCCATCTTGCAACTTTGCATTGCCCAAAATTGTCAAAGTCCTACTGCAACTTTAAGCCAAATAGGTGACATGTAAGACAGTCTGGCTCGCATTTCTCTCTCCGGCAGTCTATGTTTACATGGTTAACAGAAATGACCAGTCTCATTCATGAGGATATATTTTACTCGTGTTCAGCTGTCCATATTCCAGATGGAACACATAGAACCGCCTGTGGTTCTATTGAAAGGAACTTTTGGCACTATAGATACAACCTTTTACGTTCAGCCTAGTAGAAGCACAGAGGTTTTGTTTTCTGCTTAGCATATCGAGGTATAGTGCAAATACAAAAACACCCATCTAAATGAAGTCCACCTACACTTTCCATACACAAAGACCTACACTAACATTTCCCATTCCAAAGGCCACCATACACCTTAGACCAGTGTTCTTCAACTTCAGTCCTCAAGAGCCATCAATAGATCATGTTTTAGGTATTTCTTTAGTATTGAGGTGTTGGAATTATTACCTGTGGAGGGTATTAAATTATCACCTGTGCAATACAAAGGAATCCCTGAAAACATGACCTGTTGGTAGTCCATGAGGACTGGAGATGGGGAACACTGCCTTAGAGAAAAGTCAACCAAATCCATCGATATTGGCATGATCACGTTTCCAACAGACTAATGTGTATGTATATCCCTCAAAAAGGGAGAGAAGGACACAACTGATGAATTTCAGAGGCTGATCCTTTTGCTCTCCCAAGGGATAAGCCGCTGCCAGAGGCCAGGTACTGCACATTCGCCTCCCATTCAAGTCCATCAGTGGCTCTCTTATTGAGGACACAGGTACGTGCCTGAGTTGAGTATTTCTGTGTATGGAGGAGCAGGAAGAGAGGACTGTCAACCAAATAATTATTAGGCCTATACCCATCTAATGTGTATGAGGACCTTAAAGGGAACCTGTCACCAGGATTTTCCCCTATAAGCGGTGGATTCTAGAATACTGTATATAAGAGCCCAGGACGCTCTGTAGGATATAAAAAATACCTTTTATTATACTCCCCTGCGGAGTGCTCTGGTCCGATGGGAGACGCTGCTTTTGGGTCCGGCGCCACCTATCCTCCTTCCCAGCTCCATGTGGATGACGCGTCCTACGTCATCCACACATTTGCCGCAAATGTGCTCCTGCGCACGCCCACATTGCTTTGCCATCAGCAGGGCAGATCCAAAGTACTGTAATGTGCAGGCGCAGGGAAAGGTCAAAGACCGGCTGCACATATGAACTTAAGTCCTTTGATCTGCCCTCAGCAGAGCAGATAAAAGTGTGCATGTGCAAGAGAGCAATGGCGGCCTCTGTGTGGATGACATAGGACGCGTGATCCACACGAGGCTGGGAAGGACGATGCGATTGCACAGGATCGAAGCGGTGGACCCAAGACCAGTGGCGTCCATTGGACCAGACTGCCCTGCAGGCGTGTATGATAAAAGCTGTTTTTATGTTATACTGATCGGCCTTTATATACAGTATTCTAGAATGCGGTCTATAAGGGCTGACTGGTGCTGGCCGCAGTGGAAGAAATCTGGAGATCGGTTCCCTTTAATGTAAAGTCAGCCAAGCAAACATGTCCTAATTGTGAATTTACCTATAAGGCTAGCCTTACACTTTCCATAGCTCATCTTGGTGCCTAATCTGTCTTCAGAACAAAACAGGACCGTGCATGTTGAAATTTAACATGTCCAACTCATCTTTTTGCGATATCTGCAGACATACAGTATATCACAGGAGAAATGGAAGTAGTGACATATCAGATAACTGGTTTGGCTGACATTTCTGTAATACATATGTATCATCTTACAAAGTGCAAAAGAGAACGGTAGCGGTTTAACGATAAAAGTGGCCAAATATGGCACAGCTATGGTTACCTGAATCCATGTAGATGATGCCCCTGATAAAAACAGACCCCGGGAGTGCAGCACGACAACATTGCCATCAACTGAGCCATCATGTATGTGATCTGTCAGTTCCTATAAGAAAAGGGGAAGGGTTTGTTTTTACATAATTTAATACATCTTATGCAAGAGAGATACCCAAAAAAGATAAAAATGGAGGATTTTGACCCAATTGAAAAGAATTGATTAAGTAATTAGTGATGAACACATTCTGGAATTTGTGATAATGTTGCCTGCATTTGGATTTCGAAAATTCCATGTGCATATTGCAGAATAAAGCGATATAGAAATAAGAGGATGTTGTGTCTTTGTTTTGTGCAGAATTGCTGCAGAGTCATCACCGATTTCACCCTTTGCAATGTTGAAATCCTCAGAATACTACACTATGGACATGCATCTACATCTGTGATGGAAGCAGGTCCGCTAGATGTGGATTAATAGAGGCAACAGTACAATAATGTGAGAGCAGCGAGCGGCTGAAAAAGTTAGACGGCTGGAAAACTACCTACTAGAAAACGTATGCCTTCTCCATTGTCCAGTCAAGGACATGGCATCTTTTTTTCTATCAGTTGGAGTCCATACTATATTGCTGAAAGACTAACTAATCTTTTTTTTTTTTTTATTATCAGTGTTTAATTATCTTTCAGGCATTGCAAAATTATGTTTTTTCTAATCTACCTCATTACTTTAATTTAGCATCTTTTTCTCCTAAATACCACACTGTAGTGTTGTTTCAATGCCTTGTTCATGCTCCTTTAACAGCTGCTTTCAACTGCTGCTCAGAAAAGATTCATACACCATATTCAAGTATATGACACTTTCCCTGTCAGTCTTTCTGCTCCTCATCCTAGAATTAGACAGGAGAATTCCCATACACAGACTGTTTGAGTATTGTGTCTATATCTTTACTTTAGAAGCTGCTTTCAACTGCTGTAAAGGAAATGAAGTAGCATAGTATTTGGGAAAGATGGAGACTAAATAAGGTAATGAAGTACCGGTATATTAAAAAAAAATATTTTTTAATGCTTTGGGCATAATTAAATTAAAAAAGTAACTATATATATATATATATATATATATATATATATATATATATATATATATATATATATATATATATATATATATATATATATATATTATATATACACACACACATATATATATATACATACATATACATACATATACATACATACATACATACATACACACACACCAGTAAGGATTATTTATTTCACTACAAAAATAGACTTATGATGGGTGGTCTACTGTTCAATTTTTTGTGCCCCTCATATATTGCACTGTCATACAGTGCATGATTACCTATAAGAAATAATGATGGCTCATTACCGTAGTACCATACATTGGCTAAATAACTAATCATCCACAGCTGTATTGCCACAGAGTGCCTAAATAATTACCGCCATATACCGAATAACCTCACAAATGCTCCATAAAGGGGAGGCTGATGTGTCCCACTATTGTCCCATATCATGGTCACCTAGGTACTGTGTATGACCTCTCAATGTTTGGAGGTCCACAGGGCACAGTATAGGGTAATACATTTTTTTTATTGTATGCACAAGATCTTACAGCTGTTCTGGAACTTTGGGAAACATCTCAGGAATATTAGACTGCATTGTTAGTCATTGTATTTGCCTTGATGCTTGCTTTTCACATCAAATGTAGGAATTCTTGGCGTATGCTTTGAATTAATATTATTTATTTTATTTGGCACAGGTCTGCAAAACGTCTACAGCAATATAACATCCTGTGCGCAAGTCTGTACCGTGCAAAAAATATATTCTGTCTAGTTACCAAAATTGTTATCCTCATACTGAAAGAAAACCTTCAAGTCGGTAATTATGCTAACTACAAATAGGAATTATTGTAGGTTTGACGGCTGAAGGGTGATATTCAGCGCTTTGACCACTAGGGGCACCAGTGAGATTTAATAGTTAAAGTACAAATGTTTGGGCTGTAACACAAAGAGGGTCATTTTCACACAAGGGTCCACTTACACTTTCTGAATCCGTGTGTGGCCCATACCTGAAAAAATGCATTTAATAATTTATCTTCTTCATTCAGAGGTATATATAGGTGTAGGTCGTGGTATTTAATCTTTTTTCCTAATGGGTACAACAAGTATATAGTATGTGCCTACACCGTGTAATAAGAAGGACTCTATAATCTGAGATATTGTAACGCTCATGGCCGGTGTAGAGGCAGTGAGCGGGATTAGTGGACTCACTGGACCTCAGGGGGAACCAGAGCTTACCCCTTAGCGGGAGGAGCTTAACTAAGCACCCACCGCGAGGTGCATGCCAGGTACCACTCCCAGGGCAATGACCGGGACTATGGCAGCTGACCTCCAAGGCAGGTGACAGACTCGGGCAAAGACGGGTATAGGCAGGCGGGGTGACTGAGACAGGCTGCACAGGCAGGTATGGACAAGAATTTAGGGCATATATACTATAAATGCATACAGTTGCACACTAAAAAAGCCAAAAATGTACAAGGGAAAATATGGCACTGCATTACTGCAAAAGAGAGATATTTAGTTTATGTATTGGCCAATGCATGTAAGCCCGGAGACCAACGGCAAGGTATATCTCTGTATTCCGGGAACCTAACTTAAAAGCCACTATCTAGGTTAAAAACATCCTTATCTGGGCAAAATGCAACTATTTGGACTGCAAACCTCCATGTATGGGCAGCTAGGCTCCTGCTATAATGGTTATGAACACAGCCAGGTCTTAGGGCGGAGTGCCCAGTCAGAAAGAGACTCACTAGAAATATAAAAAAACTGACCCACACATCCAACAAATGTGAACAGGTGCTAGCTGAAAAAACATAGTAACTATAAATGCATATAGTTACTATGTTTTTTCAGTTAGCACCTGTTCACATCTGTTCACCATGTTCTCCATACATGGAGGTTTGCAGTCCAAATAGTGGCATTTTGCCCAGATACGTATGTTTTTAACCTAGATAGTGGCATTTGAGTTAGGTTCCCGGATTACAGAGATATACCTTGCCGTTGGTTTCCGGGCTTACATGCATTGGCCAATACATAAATTAAATATCTCTCTTTTGCAGTAATGCAATGCCATATTTTCCCTTGTACATTTTTGGCTTTTTTAGTGTGCAACTATTTGCATTTATAGTTACTATGTTTTTTTAACTTAGCACCTGTTCACATTTGTTGGATGTGCGGGTCAGTTTTTTGATATTTCTAAGAATTGAGGGCATGGCAGGGAAGGCAGGTACTGGAGACAGACTCAGGGTTAAGAGGACAGGAGCTCAGGACCTGACAACTAGCTAGATAGCAGACTAACTGACTAAGTGAAGGTGTTGTGCAGGCACATCCCCTAATGGGAGGATGCTTTAAATACCTTTAAAAAGAGGTTAGACGGACATCTCTCTGGGATAATTTAGTGAATCCTGCTTTGAGCAGGGGGTTGGACTGGATGACCCAGGAGGTCCATTCCAACGCTAATATTCTATGATTCTATGAAATACACTGTGTATCTCAGCCATAGGCTGAGAGGCATTTCCTATAAATAGCAAGCCGGCCCTTTAAGAGTTTGTGCACTCCCGGGAACTCTGTGCGGCATGTACAGGGCTCCGGGAGGGGAAGGAGGCAGCAGCACACGTGGATGGCTGGGAGAGTGCAGGGGAGGACGCAACTCGGCCGGGGCGGTGAGTAATGCTGTGTGCGCACGTTGCGTCATTCGGAAATTTTGCAACGATTTGACAGCACATGTGCGCTTCAAATCGCTGAAGAAACACTACATAATGGATGATAATTGGATAGTGTTTCTGCAGAAAAAAAATGCAGATTTCATGCGCTCTGGATGCAGCTTCTCCCATAGACAAAGTGGGAGCAGCATCCAAAGCGCACAAAAGAAGTGACATGCTGCTTTTTTGAACGCAGAGATTTTGTCAGATTTTTGACACTCGAATCGCTGCGTTCAAAAAAGCATCGTGCGCACGGATTATGCACAATCTTCATGGATTGTGCAGGGGACGCAGGACGCATGAATTTACGCTGCAATGCAATACGCAGTGTAAATGCATGCAGTACGCACACAGCCTAAGTCAGCGTTTCTGCAGATATGTTGGCAAATACTCCTTTAGTACACATGTCCAGTCTCCCTCTTTCCAACCTGCAGCATCAATCAAGTCAGCTGAAATGTAATGTATATGGCCAGCATCATACCAAACCCCTAAATAAATTCAAGCCTCAGACCAAACCCCCAAATAAAATCGAGAACATGGCCCAGAATTCCAGTTTCAGACCCCTAAATAAATTTAAACACCAGACCAGACCTACGTGATTAGACGTCAGTCTAGATCCTAGACTGATTCAGACCACACACCAGACCCCTAAATAAAATCAGACCCCACAATACAGACCACCAGAACCCTAAAGAAAGTAAAGGGGGCTTTACACGCTATGATATCGCTAGCGATCGCACCCGCCCCCGTCGTTTGTGCGTCACGGGCAAATCGCTGCCCGTGGCGCACAACATCGCTAACACCCGTCACACATACTTACCTTCCTAGCGATGTTGCTGTGGGCGGCGAACAACCGCTTTGTTAAGGGGGAGGTTCGTGCGGCGTCACAGCAACGTCACACAGCGGCCGTTGAATAGAAACGGAGGGGCGGAGACCAGCTGAATTAACAACACGCCCACCTCGTTGCCAGAGGACGTAGGTAAGCTGTTCGTCGTTCCCGAGGTGTCACACGTAGCGATGTGTGCTGCCTCAGGAACAACGAACAACCTACGTCCACAACGACCAACGAGATTTTGAAAATGAACGACGTGTCAACGATCAACCATTAGGTGAGTATTTTTGATCGTTAACACTCGCTCGGAGCTGTTACGCGCAACAATGTCGCTAACGACACCGGATGTGCGTCACGAATTCCGTGACCCCAACGACATATCGTTAGATATGTCGTTGCGTGTAAAGCCCCCTTTAGGCCCAGATTGATTCCTCACATTGATTTAGAACCCAGACTCCTGAATCATTTCAGAGAAAAATACAAACATCCAGAAGCCAAAATAAATTCAGACCCAGAACAGAGTAAATTCATGCTCTGGAGAAGACCCAAATTAAAATCAAACTACAAAAAAACAGAACTATAAATATATTTAGACTAAAGAAATTTAAGAAAAAAAACAACAAAAAAAAACAGGAAACTTCCAGATTGGAAGCTATGGGAACAAATACTGGACTATTTTTACTTTATGGGAGGAAATCCATACAATAATGGGCAGACCGAGTCATTTCGATGTTGCCTAAAAATGAGACTCTTAGGTGCTCTGAAAGGGGTTTTCTGCTATTTTTCTTTTTAAATTTAAGTCTTGTCTTATTATGAATTGTTAAAATTGCAACGTGCTTGTGAAAAAGTAATTTTGCAATTTCTTAAGAATTTTCTCTGTTCTCCAGAATGGAGGGATTTTGAATTTTATTGATTACTGCGGCAGCTCATCAGAAGTACGGTAGCTGATCTCAAAGATAAGGACTGTGTTATGTACGTACCTAAGTCAAACACGGGTAAAGGGAGAAATAAAGTCTACAACTCAGCAGCTGCACCCACACCCTACTGGTCCCTGTACAGACTAGAAAATCCCTAACTGCACAACTAAAAACACTAACTTGAACCTGGTTCCCTGAAAGGCCATCAAGCAGTTTCTCATTCCTCCTGAGAAACCAGAGGGGAGGCCTCAATGCACAATTAGCCAAGAAAGGGAAAGTGTGCAGAGGCAGACGGGGACCCAAGGTGAGAAAACTTAAAAGAACTTGCACAAGGGGGGGGGGGGAATAAGAATAATTAAAGGAGAGAAGAAATTTGTTGGGAAGTTAAATAGCAAAACACAGAGAAGCAAAACAACTGGTCTCTGCGAAGCAGGCAAAATCCCTTTTTTTGCAGGGCTGGATCTCCTTAGCAAACATTCACCAAGAACTTTAGCCAGCAAAGAAGATTGATAATAAGGGGAGTATAAATAGCTCCACCCAAGCTGTGATAGAACAGAGATAAAATAGGAAAACGAGAAACACCTGACTAGCAGCAAAGCAAGGAAAGAAAAGCCATGATAAAAGAACCATCAGCAGTAGGACAGAGACTGACCAGATTGCTGATGGTCCACTTATGGCTTTTCTTCCCTTGCTTTGCTGCTAATCAGGTGTTTCTCACTTTCCTATTTTGTGAAGGAAACTGACCATGCAATAAGAGGTCACCGGATTAAGTCCCAAAACCGATGACAGACTGTAGCACTTACAAGCCCTTCCCAATGTAGCTTGTAAGTGCTGCTTTAAAGCAGCCTAGATTACTGGAGCAGCCAACCTCAATAACACTGCATTTCACTGATGCTGTAGAGACAAAGCTGCCTGTGCTTGCAGTATCATAGAAGGCTGAGTTTGGTCCAGAAGTACGGAGACCCCCAGTCTGAAATATTAATCAAGCAGAAAGCTATCAGGTAGGGGAACAGTGTGCTGCTGCATGAGGCGTTGAGAAACCCTCTTTAAAAAGTGGAAAGCCATCCTGAGAAAAAGAAAATGAAAAAAGAGCATCCATTAACCCCATCAGAATCTGCCTCCCCCCAGTGATCTCCACTGGACCACCAGTCACTAGTTCCTGAAGCCAATTGATGACCTCAGCTGTCAGGTCACTGGTGGCTGTGATGTCCTCACTTTTGGTCCAGCAGAAACTGTTGGAGTGGCATTTCTTCCATCATAGAGTGGATTCCTGGGGTAAATAAAGAATTTTATTAGGATGACTTTGTAACGGGGTGCCGGGGGTGCCTCGGGGGGTGTAGTCGTGGCCCCTTTGCGAGACAGGCTAACCCCCGGCCCCGCCGTCACTTTTGGGACAGGGGATTGTTTTGTGGGGCAGAGTGTGGATGAAGGAAGCACACTGACAGACGCAGGAAGATTCTGCAGGCGGGCATCAGTTGAACCAAACGCCATTTTATTGCACATAGTTTCACAACAGGCTCAATGCACAAATCTCTTAACAAGCAATCACAATTCCTGCCGGGAAAACACTGCTCCTGTCCTCTCTTCTCAGGGGACCTTGCCTGGCTACTTCTAGTCTTCTTCACCTAGGCTCCCGCTCCGGCTACCACAGATTTGACCCACACAACTCTGCTTCACCGACTAGGATGCTTTCTTTCTCCTTTCTTTTGCTATCTGCCACCATAGCTCCCACACTCTGCCCCCGTTGCTCCTTCTCCCCCGTCCCGGAATCAACTGTCTCAAACTCAAACTTTCTTTCCTACTGCACTCTCTCCCCCTCCCCTAAGCTGCCGGCTCCACCTCTCTCCTGCACCGTTTCTATGGGGACAGCCGTCCCACCAGGCCACTAGGGGAAAACCCACTAATACAGTAAAAACACAATTTATCATTAACATTAATATTAACAGCTTTATCTACCCCAGCGTGGGGTATCTT
>NC_134364.1:46887966-46945466 GCF_048569485.1 Anomaloglossus baeobatrachus | reverse complement strand
AAAATAAAAATCATGAAACAGGCCTGGACAGAAATGATGGTACCCCTGAAAATAATGTAACAAAAGGGACATGTTAAATCAAGGTGTGTCCACAATTTAGCATCACAGGTGTCTACAATCTTGTAATCAGTCAGTTGGCCTGTATATAGTGCTACAGATACTCACTGTGCTGTTTGGTGACATGAAGGAAAGAGTTGTCTCAGGAGATTAGAACGAAAATAATAGACAAGCATGTTAAAAGGTGAAGGATATAAGATCATCTCCAAGCAGCTTGATGTTCCTGTGACTACAGTTGCACATATTATTCAGAAATTTAAGATCCATGGGACTGTAGCCTTCCTGGACGTGGCCACAGGAGAAAAATTGATGACAAAGAGATGGATAATACGAATGGTAACAAAAGAGCCCACAAAACTTCTAAAGGCCTCTGTCACACGTTCGTGCCTCCGGTACGTGTTTGGCAGTTTTTTCACGTACCGAAGGCACGTACACACGTGGACATATGATTTCATAATTGTTTGGACACACGTAAGTATTTTGGAATGGAACGTGTGTCCGTTCCATACGTACGTGTGTCCGTGTGTTTCGCACTGACATGGCCACGTGTTCTCTAGCAGCACGGGTGTCACACAGCCCGCACCCGTACCACATGGATGTAGTGTGGATGTGGTCCCGTGTGACACGCGCCAGAGAAACATGTGTCATTATTTTAAAATAAAAAAAAAACCACACATACTCACCTCCACAAGCCCTGCAGAATCTTCCGCTCCAAACAGTTGCTGCCTGCCGCCGCTTGTTATGAGCGTGTTATGGAGGTGGGCATGCTGTCACGGGCTCTAATCTCCGCCCCTCCGTTCGGCCAGAAGCAGCATCAGCGGGGAGTGGGAGGGGCTGGAGCCGAAGATCAGAACCGTGGACAGCAGCGAGGACCACGTGAGTATGCAAATTACCGGTTCTTCGTGTGTTATCGCGGATAGCACACGGAGAACACATGTGGACCGCACATACTGGAGACACATACTTACCACACGCAACACACAGGGAAAATACATGTCTCGCGGCACATGCGTGATTTCCATGTGAGTGTGGCAGAGGCCAAAGAAATTAAAGGTGAAGTTCAAGCTCAAGGAACATCAGTGTCAGATCGCACCATCCGTCGTTGCTTGAGCGAAAGTGGACTTCATGGGAGACGACCAAGGAGGACACAACTATTGAAAAAAATCATAAAAAAGCCAGAGTGGAATTTGCCAAACTGCATGTTGTTGACAAGTCACAAAGCTTCTGGGAGAATGTCCTATGGACAGATGAGACAAAAATTGAACTTTTTGGCAAGGCACATCAGCTCTATGTTCACAGACAGAAAAATTAAGCATATCAAGAAAAGAACACTGTCCCTACTGTGAAACATGGAGGAGGCTCTTATGTTCTGGAGCTGCTTTGCTGCATCTGGCACAGGGTGTTTTGAATCTGCGCAGGGTACAATGAAATCTCAAGACTATCAAAGGGAGAAATGTGCTGCCCAGTGTCAGAAAGCTTGGTCTCAATGGCAAGTCATGGGTCTTGCAACAGGATAATGACCAAAAACACACAGCTAAAAACACCCAAGAATGGCTAAGAGGAAAACATTGGACTATTCTGAAGAGCCCTATGAGACCTAAATCCTATTGAGCATCTTTGGAAAGAGCTGAAACATGCCATCTGGAAAAGGCGACCTTCAAAACACCAGACAACTAGAGCAGTGTGCTCTTGAGGAGTGGCCAAAATACCTGTCGAGAGGTGCAGAAGTCTCATTGGCCGTTACAGGAATCGTGTGATTGCAGTGATTGCCTCAAAAGGTTGTGCAACAAATCATTAAATTAAGGCACCATCATTTCTGTCCAGGCCGATTCTATGAGTTTTATTTTATTTTTCAAAATTCTGTGGAAGCAGAAAAGCAACAATGTCTGACTTTAAGTTTCATAGATTTTTTTTTATTACTACTTTTCTCAGATTCAGTATATGCCCCCCATCCTACACCCAATCTTGGAATATATGTCCCCATCCAGGTAATATATATATATATATATATATATATATATATATATATATATATATATATATATATATGTGTGTGTGTGTGTGTGTGTGTGTGTGTGTGTGTGTGTGTGTGTGTGTGTGTGTGTATGTATGTATGTATGTATGTATGTATGTATGTATGTATGTATGTATGTATATATATATATATATATATATATATATATATATATATATATATATTGTGAGACTGTGACCGGGGTTATCTATGACGGCCGTTATGTCTCGCCCCGGTTGTGCTCACTCTATGATAATCCACTATAGGGTTAATGCTGTTTTCCCTACAGGCTGAAGGGAGGGATAAATAGATTCAGGAACAAGGGCAGGTGTGCCGGGTGTGAGGGAGTGATCACATCTCCCTGAGTTCTCTGCCGGAAAGGCACATATGTAATATTATGGACTTTTTCTTTGGAATAAACCGTGTGCTGTGAACCTTGGTGCCTGGATCCCGTGTCTTCTGCAGCGCAGCCGACGACGCTACCTCACATATGGTGGAGAATCGGCGGGCATGACAGCCGGTGAGGTGTAGCATTCATCCCTGGTGACCCAGCTGCGCATGTCCTGGATTCGAGCGGCTATACTACAGCCCAAACCCGGCGACGCCATGGAGGACATAATAAAGCATTTGGCTCAGGCTAATGCACAGCAACAACAGGCTAATGCACAGCAACAACAGGCTAATGCACAGCAGCAACAGACCAATGCACACCTGCTCCAATCCTTGCAAGTGCAGGAAAAAAAATTCCAAGAACAGATGGATCAGGCCAATGCACGTCAGCAGCAAGCCTTGCAATTGCAGGAAAAAAGGCACCAAGAACAGATGGTTCTCCTGGCCAAGTCGATCCGTGCCGGACCGGCAGCAACAACCCAGGGACCGGGTGACGACGGCAGCGTCCGGAAAGCGGTGAGACAAGCGTTGCAAAAGATGACCCCGGGTGATGATGTGGAAGCGTTCCTGGCGGTGTTTGAGCGGGTGGCCGAGCGGGAAAAGCTGCCGACCCCGCAGTGGGCTGAGGTATTGTCGCCCTATCTGACGGGGGAACCCCAAAAAGCATACCTGGACCTCTGTACCGAGGACGCCATTGACTATGTGACCCTGAAAGCCGAAATACTGGCTCGGTTGGGGGTGAATACCTATGTACGGGCTCAGCGGGTAAATCAGTGGTTCTATGAGGAAGCCAAACCCGTACGCTCCCAGGCCTATGACTTGTTACATCTTGTAAAAAAGTGGTTGCAGCCTGACACTCTGAGCCCGGCGCAAATGGTGGAAAGGGTAGTAGTGGATCGTTTTGTGCGCACTTTACCCGTCACCGTTCAACGGTGGGTCGGACAGGGTGACCCGAGTACCCTGGACCAATTAGTGTCCCTGGTAGAGCGGCATGTGGCTACGCAGGACTTGATACGGGACACTGAGACTTTGCGTACCGCCCGTCGGTCCGGCCCCTCCAAGCCTAGGGCCAAGGACCCACCGCTGACACCGGTGCGGGAGTCCGCTACCGTCCCGTCTGAAGCCGCACCCTCCGTCCCTGAGGTCCGGAAAACTATGTACCCTAAACGACAACTCGTCAAGGGGGTGTCCTTCCCTATTAGATGTTGGCGGTGCCAGCGGGTGGGACATATGGAAGCCCAGTGTCCACTCACCACGGAGCCCATGGATTGTGGGGTTACCCGGCGGGGTTCAATGTATGCTCAGGTGGTGTGTACCGCTGACCTGGTCTACCCAGAGACTGAGCCCCACTTGTGCCAAATTCAGGTGAATGGACGTCCGGTTACAGGCTTGTTGGATTCCGGAAGCTTAGTGACCCTTGTGCGATCAACCCTAAGGGCTAAAGTAAAGGCCACCGGACGTACCGTGGGGGTGGTTTGCATACATGGGGACCGCCGAGACTATCCCACGGGGATAGTCACCATCACAGCACCTTGCGGTCAGGTGCAACATGAGGTGGGACTTATTAATACTCTTCCCTATGATGTGATCCTAGGAAGGGATCTGCCCTATTTTTGGACTTTATGGAAGGGACCTCCTAAGTCCCCTCCGATATTGGTCAGTCCGGGACCTGAGCCCTACAATCCTGAATCCGGGACGCCTGCCGTAGGGGTCCCCATGATAGGGACAGGATGTGAACCTGATAGGTCGCCCCTAGAGGTATTGGCAGGAGAGGCTGAGACGGTCGAGCCCATCCCGGAGTTGGAGGCATCCCCGGATACGTTTGGGACAGCCCAACTCCAGGACCCTACATTAATACATGCCCGGAGTCGGGTGACAGTAGTTGACGGGGTGGCACAGCTGCCTGGTGCCCAGGTAAGATACCCCCATTTCGCTCTTAAGCAGGATTTACTCTACCGGGTAGATGAAATACGGGGCGTAGGGGTAGAGCAGTTGGTGGTGCCCCAGCCGTATCGCCGGCGGGTCCTCGACTTGGCTCATAAACACCTGATGAGTGGTCACCTAGGGGTCAAGAAAACGCAGGAGCGAATATTGCAAAGGTTCTATTGGCCCGGGGTCTTTGGGGAGGTAAAACGGTTCTGCGAAACCTGCCCGGAGTGTCAGCTTACCGCACCCCTGACCCAATTTCGCAGTCCATTGGTACCGTTACCCATTATAGAAGTCCCTTTTGAACGGATAGGGATGGATCTGGTGGGGCCCCTCGTAAAGTCTGCTCGAGGGCACCAGCATATCCTAGTGATCGTTGACTATGCCACCCGGTATCCAGAGGCGATACCTCTCAGACATACTGCAGCCAAGCTTATAGCTCGGGAGTTGTTTGCTGTGTTCTGCCGGGTGGGGTTGCCCAAGGAGATCCTTACGGATCAGGGGACCCCATTCATGTCTAAAGTGACCAAAGAGCTATGCCGGCTACTCCAGATCAAGCAGTTGCGTACGTCTGTGTATCATCCTCAGACGGATGGTTTAGTGGAACGATTCAATAAAACCCTGAAAACCATGCTCAAAAGGGTGATTTCCAAAGACGGGAAAGACTGGGATATGATGCTTCCCTATTTGATGTTTGCCATACGAGAGGTGCCACAGGCATCCACGGGGTTTTCGCCTTTTGAATTGTTATACGGGCGACATCCCCGGGGATTGTTGGACCTGGCAAAAGAAACCTGGGAGCAGGAGCCCACCCCCCATAAAAGTGTGATTGAACACATTTTGGGTATGCAGAACCGCATAAGCGCGGTCATGCCAATTGTGAAGGAGCATTTACAGGAGGCTCAGGCCGCGCAAAGCAGCCGCTACAATAGACAAGCCACCGTGCGGACCTTTAATCCCGGGGATCGGGTGTTGGTATTGATTCCCACGGCAGAGAGTAAATTCCTGGCTCAGTGGCAAGGCCCCTACGAGATAAAGGAAAGAGTCGGGGTGGTCAACTATAAAGTGTTGCAGCCCGGTAGGCGGAAACCTGAACAAATATACCATGTCAACCTATTAAAACCTTGGCAGGAACGGGAAAACCTGATGGCTGTTTTTTCCCCATCTCCCTCCTCTTTGGGTCGTTCACATCCGGCTCCAGCGACCTCCGGAGAGGACGAACCGGAAGTAAGGATTGGAGAAGCCCTCACCAAGACACAGAGGCGAGAGGCCAGACGGTTGGTTCAGCAGAACCCCGATGTCTTCTCCGAGCTGCCCGGTAGGACCAGTCTGATACGACATGATATTGTCACCGAGCCCCACCTGAAGGTACGCCTGAAGTCATACCGGGTACCGGAGGCTCGACGACAAGCCATATCAGACGAAGTAAAGTCAATGTTACGCCTGGGGGTCATCGAAAAATCCCGGAGTGAATGGGCTAGTCCGATTGTCCTAATACCAAAACCCGATGGCTCCTTAAGGTTCTGCAATGACTTTAGGAGATTGAACGAAATATCCAAGTTTGATCTCTACCCCATGCCCCGGGTGGATGAGCTGATTGATAGGCTGGGACAGGCGCGATATTTTACCACGCTCGACCTGACCAAGGGGTACTGGCAGGTGCCACTAACGGAGTCCGCCAAGGAGAAAACCGCTTTTGTTACGCCGGAGGGTCTCTTCCACTATGTTGTCTTGCCTTTTGGGTTACATGGCGCTCCGGCCACGTTCCAGAGGTTGATGGACTTAGTGCTGGAACCGCACCAGGCGTATGCATCAGCGTACCTTGATGACATCATTATTTACAGCTCCGATTGGCAGACCCACTTGGAACAGGTACAAGCGGTGGTAGACGCGCTTCGAACAGCCGGATTGACAGCCAATCCCAAGAAATGTGCGTTGGGACTCACGGAAGCCCGCTACTTGGGCTACGTAATAGGCCAAGGAGTGATTAAGCCCCAAATTAACAAGGTTGAGGCGATCCAGAAGTGGCCTAGACCCCTGACCACGAAGCAGGTTAGGGCCTTCCTGGGTATCGTGGGGTACTACAGGAGGTTTGTAAAGGATTTTGCGGGACTATCAGCCCCCTTGACGGACCTTCTCAAAGGTAAGAAGTCCGTCATGGTGCACTGGACTCCGCAGGCCGAGGACTCCTTCCGGGCCCTGAAGGGGGTCCTGTGCGGACAGCCCGTTCTTGTAAACCCTGATTTCCGGAAAGAGTTCATAGTACAGACTGACGCCTCGGAGGTCGGCCTGGGGGCAGTGCTGTCTCAGGTGGTTCAGGGGGTGGAACACCCCGTCACCTTCTTAAGTAGGAAGCTCACCCCTCCCGAGCGGAATTATAGCGTAGTGGAGAAGGAGTGCCTGGCGATCAAGTGGGCCTTGGAGTCCCTACGCTATTACCTGCTGGGACGTCAGTTTCGCTTGGTGACGGATCACTCTCCACTGGTCTGGATGAGGTCCGCCAAGGAACGGAATGCCCGGGTTACCCGGTGGTTCCTTTCTCTGCAGAACTTCCGGTTTACGGTTGAACACCGGGCCGGTAGGTTGCAGGGCAACGCCGATGCCTTGTCCCGCGGCCCGTGTTTGATGGCGGAAGTTCAACCCCGCACGCTTGAACTGAGGGGGGGGGTATGTGAGACTGTGACCGGGGTTATCTATGACGGCCGTTATGTCTCGCCCCGGTTGTGCTCACTCTATGATAATCCACTATAGGGTTAATGCTGTTTTCCCTACAGGCTGAAGGGAGGGATAAATAGATTCAGGAACAAGGGCAGGTGTGCCGGGTGTGAGGGAGTGATCACATCTCCCTGAGTTCTCTGCCGGAAAGGCACATATGTAATATTATGGACTTTTTCTTTGGAATAAACCGTGTGCTGTGAACCTTGGTGCCTGGATCCCGTGTCTTCTGCAGCGCAGCCGACGACGCTACCTCACAATATATATATATATATATATATATATATATATATATATATATATATATATATATATATATATATATATATATATATATATATATATATATATATATATATATACACATATACATACATACATACACACACACACATATACACACACATACACAATATAAGTATATAAAAGTCTCCCATCCTGGTATATATGTCCAAAATCCTGAGAGATTATAATAAAAATATATTATATATATTTATATTTTTATTATAATCTCTCAGGATTTTGGGCATATATACCAGGATGGGGACACCAGGATGGGAGACTTATATACCAGGATTTAGAATACATACATACATTATATATATAATATATATATATATATATATATATATATATATATATATATATATATATATATATATATATATATATATATATATATATATATATATATATATATATATATATATATATATATATCCCATCCTGGTATACAAGTCTCCAATCCTGGTATATATCCCCCATCTTAGGCACTATACTGGTATATATGGTCCCCATCCTCAGCCCATCCTGGTACATATGCCCTTATCCTGGGCCCCTTCCTGGAATACACTGTCGCCGTTCTGTCTCTGATAAAAAAAACCCCTCTGCTCAAACTATGGTTAGCATGCAGTATTGCAGTGCAGGGACCTGACAGGTCCCTCAGACCCACATCTAGCTGAGGCACGCACTGGGGTTGGCAGACCCCTGTGGCTAGTTGCGATATCTGCAACTGTGATCGTTATGCCCCTGGATAACTCTTATCCTGATTGGGGGCAGCAGAGTGTGACCTGTGACAGTCACAAAGCTGGATATTCTACTCTTCTTCATTTAATCAGTCACGGCACAGATGCGCTTTTTGCTCCTAACTACAAGGGCATTTGTGATGGAGAGCTGGGACTCTTTTTCCTTATGCTGCAGATTGTCACCTTGTTTAAAGATACAGATTGTATATATGATTGAATTAAACCCTTAGGGATGATGAGGCGGGTGTTTCTTACTTTGAAAACAAACATCAGAATGGTTGTATAATTGTCATATTACAATGAGCATTTTATGAGTCCAATTATAAAGTGAAAAAGAGCTCACGAGTCCAAGTATATTCAGTCTCCACTTGCCCTGCCTAATTGACTTACAGGTGCAGCTTGTACTGAGCAGGGTGAGACCTCAGCCAAGTAGGAGGGACACTGAGGAATTGTCACGCAAGATAGGTAGTCAAAGAATAAAGTTAAACTTATATATTCGAGCATGGGTTTTTAAAGTAAGTACACTAGGCTCATCAGGTCTAAGAGCTCTATTTAGTATTCAAATTATATGTAAATTAGTCTTGTGAAATCTGGAGACAGGTGCTGATTTTGGAGGAAAGCAGCAATTTCTTTCTAATCCTTGACAACCCCTTTAATTATATGAGGTGGGCAAAGTGATGTGTTCTGTATAGATTGATGTAGTTCATGATTTAAAACAAATACTTCCATTTCACTCATTCATTAGCAAGATAGCGTTACCCTCGACCTTCGGGCTGCCCAGGAACACAGGGGCGTAGTCAGAAAGGCTCTGTATATTCCCAAGGATCCTGTAGCCGTGTATATGCTCCAGCTGTCCGTCCTCTTGACTAATTTTTATAATAGGCTACCTGCCAAAGGTCAGCGAGTGATTATAAGATTTAAGCTGCGCCCATCTACATCAAAGCCCCTGGCATTAATATCAGGCTACTCCTCCTCATTATGGCTCTTGTTATTGACCTGCGAGGTTTAAGGTTTCAAACATAAGAGGCCCAGGCTAAAATCAATACCCCCCCCCCCCATGACTAAATGCAGCTCAGCGACGTTTGCCTCCATCTCTCCGCTATGATAAAAAAAAAAATTAAACAACTTTTCTTCCCTTAAAATAAACTTTTGCTTGATCCCCGTAAGCGCAAAGCTTTCTCAAGGTCATCGCCGAATATAGAAAACCCATTACTCACAAACAACATTTCCTGTCTCTAATTGCTTCTAATTTGCATATCATTGCATGTGTGGTCCAAACACTGGAGGCAGGAGGCTTTATCTACATTATGCAAATGTGTCTATCTGGCTAATTAGAGCAATATACATGATTCCACTTGCTGTCTAATCTTTTACTTGTGAACAGCAGGGTTACATGGGGAGATGCTGTAAATACATTTCTGGTTTAATCTGTTTCCTGGCAGCGAACTGCACCATGGACGGAGCTGAAAGTTTTGGCACGGAAGAGAATAACAATACAAAACTGTACAAGAATGCATAAAAAATACAATATAATTAAAAAAAAAAAAGAATAAAATTCTATAATATATGCAAACACTGCCTTGAAAAAGTATTCCTACTCTGAGAACTTGTCCCACATTTTTTTCACGCAAGCTTAGATGTTTTTTATTGGGATTTTATGTGATATACCAATAGTAAGTAGCAAGTATTTGTGAAGTGTTAAAAGGAAATGATACATGGTTTTACAATAAAAAATATAAATCTGGAAATTGTGACGTGCATTTGTATTCAACCTCCCTGAGACACTTTGTTGGATCACCTTTTGCTGCAACTACTGCAGCAACTCTTTTGGGGTCTGTCTTTACACATCCAGAGCCTGAAATGTTTGCCCGTTGTTCTTTGCAAAATAGCTCTCGCTCAGTGAGATTGGATGGAGACGTCTGTGAACAGCAATTTCAAAGTCTGGTCACAGCTTCTCAATTGGATTTAGGTCTGGATTTTGACTGGGCCATTCAGACACATGAATATGCTTTTATCTAAACCATACATTATAGCTCTGGCAGGATATTTAGGGTTGTTGTCCTACTGGAAGAGTCTTCTTCAGCCTCTAACAGGTTTTCCTCCAGGATTGCCCTGTATTTAGCTCCAACTATTTACCCATAAACTCTGACCAGCTTCCCTGCCCCTGCTGAAGAAATGCCTCCCCACAGCAGGATGTTGCCACCACCATATTTGACGGCGGGGATGGTGTTCTCAGGGTGATGTGCAGTGTTAGTTTTCTACCATACATAGCATTTTGCATTTAGTCCAAAAACTTTAGTCTCATTTGAACATAGCACCAAATGTTTGCTGTGTCCCCTACATAGCTTTTAGCAAACTGCAAACAGGACTTCTTCAAAAAACATATTTCTTCTTTTCCCTCTTCCAAAAAAATCAGATTTGTGGAGTATATGTAACACCCCGGGATTGAGGGGTTTTCACCTGATACGTTGCTGGGACGGGGTGCAGATCCTCTGCGTCATTACGGGCTGGCATGGCTCGGTTTCGTGACCCCGAGACGTACAGGAGGGAGGGAAGGCGGTGGACGGGAGGAAGGATGGACGGTGACGGTGGTAGTGATGGTTAGGAAAGTCTTTTATGATCGTGACGCCACCTGTTGTATGCGGCCAGGGATGGGCTGCCGCTGCGAGTGCTGCTCTCCGGGGCTGATTGTGAGGGTCGCAGCCAGGTTGGTTTCGCTCCCCACAGGCGGACTATCAGGTCGTCACAGGGTATTGCACAAGCTGCCCTTCCGTGCAGTATTCCACCTCCCTCTTGGTTCTGGGTCCCTATCTAAATAGTGTTGCCTCCAACAGCAAATCAAATCCTAGATACACCCTGCACCACACCCACCAGTGGACGGCTTGAGTGGAATAGAGTCGCCCACCTGGGGGGGTCAGGAAGGGGAGGTGAGGAGTGTAGTTAGTGTAGAGTGAAGAGTGTAGAGTGAAAGAGGGGAGGCCGGGAGCGGTGGCTCCTAGAGAAGCTGTCTAGGTTGCAGACGGTGGTCTGGGCCTAGAGGAGTCGGACCCCCAGTCGCAGGGGATTGTGGCAAGGTGCCTGGACCTGTCGAAGAGGGCAGATGGCATCCTAGCACTGTCATCGGTCCAGGACCGAAGGCACGACGAGTACACGGACCTTAGGTCGGGGAGTAGTTTCAGGCAACCCGACAATTCACCTGAGGAGAACGGAGCCTTTATGATCTGTTCCCACCCGCTCCAGAATCGGGGCATTAGCGCAACGAGGGGGATAGGAGTTTGCAATTCAAAACGGTCCAGAAAATCCCAAGCGTGAGCCCTGAAAGCAAGCTCCCACACTTAGCCACAGTGGGGAGTGGAGCCCGGCAAGTTCCATACTACTGGGCCACCACGTTGAAGTTAAACTTAGTGCCAGGAGGCAAGTCATGGATCACCAGGCAGCACTATAGGGGACGGGACTCGGACGAGCTCCCCTCAGCGGCAGTGATACCCAGAAAATTGGTTTACCCGGTTGTCAGCATCTGCTTATGAACTGAGTGAGTACAAGAGTGATCCCTGCATCCCACGGCTTTATCCCCACACCGAGTCCCGGAGCATCCCCCCCTACCCGTGGAGGGCTACGACACCTTGCTGCCCCACTTCATCACCCCGGGTACTCCCAACAGCAGTGGCGGTACTCCGTACACCACGGGTGGCGTCACAAACTATTTATCAACTCCCCTGTAAATACCCCCTTTTATTTGAGTTGCCGCACGACCCCGGGTCTGGAGACCCTTGAGCCACAGCGAACCCGGATCCGAGCAGCTCGGCTGCTTCCACGTGGGAGACACAAATATGTATTTCCCTGCTTATCCGCTTCAGTTAAATTGGAATATTCCAGGTTATAAAGGTTTGCTTGCAGTTCATGCAAATCCTTATAATAAGGCTATGTGCGCACACTGCAGAAAATTTCTGCACCTCAAAACTGCACCTTGTCGGAAAAACTCATCCAAAAACGCATGCATTTTTTCCCCTGCGTTTTTTTTTTTTTTTTTAACATTGTTAACAGAAAAACGCAGGGAAAAACGCAGAGAAGAAGTGACACGCTGCTTCTTTTTTCTGCAACATAAACTGCATGCAAAAAAGAAGTCACGTGTGCACAGCCTTTCAGATTTCTCATAGACTTTGCTGGGGAAGGTCATAATATGCAGTTTAGGACCACAAATTGCACTCAAACCTGCACCAAAAAAGCAGAAAAAAAAAGCAGTGTGCGCACAAACCCCAATAGTGTATTCTCTGAAAGGTAAAGTGGTATTCCAGTCCATAAAGTAATCGATCAATTCTTCTTGATCAGTGGAATCTCACAGCTCAGACCCTCAATGACCACTAAAATGAAGGATTAATGTTCTCCATGATTTTTAGTGATCAGGAAAAGTTGAATGGAGTGATGCATGTACCCCACCTCTATTATTGTTGATGGGAAAGATCATGTTTGTTAGCTGCTTTGCTTGACTATATGGCTGTGTGAGCACGTCTGCATGTTGCATGCTTTTACGAAGCGTTTTAGACCGCAGCGTAAAAGCATGTGTACCGCCCCGGGGCTCAGCTGCAGCCGAGCCGCTCAGATCCAGGCTCGTCGGTGGGTGGCTCGAGCGCCTCCAGACCCGGGGGTCACGTCGCTCTGAAGGGAGGCTGGCGCTACGTGAGGGGTTTCGGTGGGGAGGTTCACGGCCGGAGCTGCGGTTTTGGGTTTAAGTTCGTGACGCCACCCACAGGTCGTTGTGAGTGTGGACACCACCGCTGCCATTGACTAGACTCCCGGGGACGGTGTTGCGCAGCCAGGTGTTAGCCCCTCCGTGGGTAGGGGGGGGGGGGGTCAATGGTCCCGGGGACCGGTTGTTGAGGTTAGGATGTGGGTGTGCGGGCGTGTTGGTGCGATGCGGGGCGGTCCGCGGCCTGACGGCACTGTTGTACTCACTATGACAGATACACCGGAGTTTCTAGTAAACCAAAAGGATGGTGGTCGGTGCCCGCAGCCGGCTGCGTCTGGTTCCCCACCCGGTTTGGTGGCTCCCGCCTTTCTCCTGCACCTAGTTTTGTAGACTTTGACTGCCTGCGCTTCCGCGACGGGAGTCCGCTCCCCGGCTGTGTGTGTGTATGTCGGGAGAGCCCGTTTGCCCGCAGACGCTGGCCCGTGGGATCTCTTTGCCTGAGCGGTGGCTTTCTATCCGCCTCGTTGGGCTGTTGTCTTCAGTCGGGACTTGGGTGAGAAAGAACCTAAGGTCCAGACCCCAATCAGTGAATTTGACTCGGCCCAGTGGTTTCTGGGCCTCGTTCTGGGTCTAAGTACCCCTCCTGGTGCTCCGGTTTCCAGTTGGTTCCCCGGTTCGGTACCGGCGGGCCACTACCCTGTCCCGGTCCCTTACGGTTCCACCAGCCGTCTTCCCGACTCCTGCAGGCGGCAACTACCATCTGCCTCCTGGCCACAGGGTATCTGCAGATCCCCGAGAGATGTTTTCTTTTTTCTACTACTCTCCTCTCCTCCCTAACTTCATCTACTTGCTTTTCCCGCCTCAGGCTATCCGAACTCCTCGGTGGGCGTGGCCAACCACTTGGCTCCTCCCCCGGGTGTGTACGTCAAAGGCTGAGAGGGGAGACTCAGGGTTTTTAGGTTGGCTGCTGTTACCTTTTTAGGGGACTGGTGTTTGTGCAAGGGCCTACCCGTGACTACCTGGCTAGCGCAGGGCGTCACACATGCGTCCTGCGTCCCCAGCACAATCTATTAAGATTGTGCAAATTCCATCCACACGTTGCGTTTTAGAACGCAGCGTTTCGGCTGCTGAAATATTTTGCCAAAGCTCTGCATTCTAAAAAGCAACATGTCACTTCTTTTGTGCGTTCCGGATGCTTTTCCTACTCGGTCTATGGCAGAGCAAGCATCCAGAACGCATGAATTCCGCATAAAATGCTTTCAAAATGCAGCTTTTCGGCTGCGTTTTGAAACGCGCATGCAGTGACTTAAACGCTGCGGAATAGAATACAGATGTGCGCACATAGCCTACAGGCTTTGAAAGGAGCCGCAGGGAGCAAAATTTATCCAAGCTCCATTCAACTCCTGACCATGGTAACGAGACTAGGGGAGAATGATTGTTGGAGGTTCCCACAATGGGACCTGTACCAACCTAAATATTACCACCTATACAATGGATAGGTGATATATTTATTGTCAACTCAAGTACCTCTTGTCAGTAGAGGCAGTAGAAGGGAGAACAGACGAGAAATACAATCTCCACTGTGCTAGCTGCTTAATTGGATAAAAAAAAGCAAATGCATATTAAAAATCTTTTGGGATAGATAAATTGAATTCTTCATTTTCTTAATTTCTAGTAGAAAAATAAGGTTAATCACTCTACCTGTTGGGACTTAGGCTACTTTCACACATCCGGTTTGAGCACTGCGGCTCAATCCGGCTGTGAAAACTATGCAACGGATGCGGCGAAAACACCGCATCCTTTGCATAAGTTTTTACATGCGGCCCGTCCGTTTTTTTCCGGTTGCGGCATGCTACTGAGCATGCACAGTGGAAAAACCGCATGCGGCGACCGGATGCGTTTTTTTCCGCATCGCGCCGCATCTGGCCTCCATAGGTATGCATTGAAAAATGCGCCGCAGCGGGTGGATGCGGCGCGATGCGGGTTTTTTTGCCGGAGCAAAAAACGTTGCAGGGAACGTTCGATCCGGCCGCGGCATCGGCTAAATCTGCTGCATGCAGCAAAAACCGGACCGAACGCAAGCCCCTGCGGCACAATACGGCACTAATGTAAGTCTATGCAAAAAAACCCGCAACCGGCGTAAAAAAAAACGGTTGCGGTTTTTCTGCAGAACGCCGTATTGTGCCGCAGAGCAAAAAAACGGATGTGTAAAAGTAGCCTAACGCTGATTTTTATTCTCCTTCAAGACATAATGGAGATCTCAGTTCAAGCCACTTTCTGAGCCACTTCAACAATTACCTGCTGCAAAACTTTACCTTTCTGCAGCTCGCTATTGCTCACGTCATCCTTCAGACCACCATAAGAACTTCCATTATAGAACGTCACAATGCCTACTTTAATAATATAATGGGATCCTGAGAGGTTATAAAGATTCATTGGCTTCTGTTTCCCATTAACAATAAATACAAATACAGTAAGTCAATAATATTCTGATACTAGACTACCGGGGAATTATTTTCCAGCTTCTCTAGGCTTAGATAGAGTATACACCACCTATGGAGCCAAACCTCTGGAAGGTTCTTTGCACTCTTCCATGTTTTCTTGCTTGGATTTACAGTACATAATCATCATCATCCCGAATTATTAGGACCGGACAAATTTCTGGTTGGATATGGTGGCCACATTCTTGACTGCCCTTCCTTTAAACAAACAATGAACAAGTTCCTTTACAGAAATGATTTGCAGATGGCAAAAATCTAATCCATGATTAAATAATATCTACTGCAATGTTGGGCCACGTGTCCAATATGCTCATATACCTCCACATCATTGGAAATATAGGGTCTAAATAAACAAGTAGCCCATGAGAGGTCAGCCTAAAGGCCGCTTTACACGCAACGACATTGCTAACGAGATGTCGTTGAGGTCACGGAATTCGTGACGCACATCCGGCGTCGTTGCGTGTGACACCTACGAGCGACCGCTAACGATCGCAAAATAGTGAAAAATCGTTGATTGTTGACACGTCGTTCATTTCCCAAATATCGTTGCTCATTTTGGACGCAGGTTGTTCGTCGTCCCTGAGGCAGCACCCCAGGAACGACGAACGACAGCGTTCCTGCGTCCTCCGGCAACGAGGTGGGAGTGACATGAATGCAGCTGCTCTCCGCCCCTCCGCTTCTATTGGTGGTCCGCTGATTGACGTCGCTGTGATGCCGCACGAACCGCCCCCTTAAAAAAAGATGTTCACCGCCCACAGCGGTTAGGAAGGTTAAGTCCGTTTGACGCGTCCTAGCGATATTGTTCGCCACAGGCAGCGATTTGCTTATGACGCACAAATGACGGGGGCGGGTGCGATCGCTAGCGACATCGATAGCAGTATCGCAGCGTGTAAAGCGGCCTTTAGGCTATGTGCGCACTAGAAAGTGCCTTTTTCTCAAGAAAAAAAATTGACCCTCTGAAAGAATCCCGTGCCCGCGATAAAAACGGCGGTAAAACCGCACCCGGAGTTTTGCCGCGATTTTCCGCGGTTTGCCGTGGATTTTCCGCAAATTGGTCCCCGCGGTTGTTACCATTATTTATGGCAAAAACCGCAGGTACCTGAGGAAAATAAGTGATATGCTCATTAATTCCGCAGCGGAAAAATCCGCAGGTATAAAAGAAAACGCAGTGTGCGCACAGCATTTTATAAAACCTATAGGATTTGCTGGGGAATAACTGCAGCAATGTTATGCCAGCGTCACACGGTACGATATATCGGGTGATATGTCGTCGGGGTCACGTCGTTAGTGACGCACATCCGGCATTGTTAGACATATCATACCGTGTGACACCACCGAACGACTGTGAACGAGCAATAATACTAACCTTATCGTTGCTCGTTGACACGTAGTTCATTTTCAAAATGCGGTCCTCCTTCTGTGCGCCGGTTGTTCATCGTTCCCGAGGCAGCACACGTCGCTCCGTGTGACACCCCGGGAACGACGAGCACAGCTTACCTGTGTCCCGCCGGCAATGCAGAAGAAAGGAGTTGGGCAGGATGTTACGTCCCGCTCATCTCTGCCCCTCCGCTTCTATTGGCCGGCCGCTGTGTGACGTCGCTGTGACGCCGAACGTCCCTCCCCCTTCAGGAAGAGGATGTTTGCCGCCCACAGCGACGTCGCTCAGCAGGTAAGTGCGTGTGACAGGGGTAAACAACTTTGTGCGCCATGGGCAACTAATTGCCCGTGACGCACAAACGACGTGCGATCGCACGATAGATCGTACCGTGTGACGCCGGCCTTAGACACATTTTCTGCAGCAAATCCGCGGAAAAATCCACCGTAAATCTGCAGCGTGCGCACAGGGCCTAAATCCAGGAAAGCACAATTTAGATTCCTAAGCTCCACTAGGTAAGCTAGGAAAGAAGCTTTATGAAAGCTCCTGTCATGGTTAAATTCATTTTCCTTTGTCAGCAAATGGTGCAAAATATTTGGAAAGAGAGTTCTATTCCAGTTTCTTCCACTCTTGATGGGACGGAAATAATCTGAGCTGCCCCCAAGCTGCTTCTGTAGTACCTGTTCTGTTTGGCAACAACCTGATAGTAATATTAAGGGCGCTCTCACACATCCAGCTTTTCTCTGGTTTGCCGGTTCCGGCGCATGCCAGTACAGTGTATACAGCACAGTGGCAGCGCTGTAACTTCTGCATCACATGACAGCATGTGACCGAGCTTGTCGCACTGCCACTGTACTGTATACACTGTACTGGTGTGCGCCAGATCCGGCTAAGCGGCGAAAAGCTGGATGTGTGAGAGCGCCCTTACTAGCATATTGTTAAAAGGGAGCCTGTGAGCACTAAATGACTGTTCAAACCAAGCACAGGCTTTTTTACAAAGCCAAGCACTATGGTGCTCCTTCTCTCTTAATTAGTTATTTTCCATCTATCGCTGTCAAACTTTTTCTTGATTGACAGCTCTGGCTTTACAGGCTTCAGAGGAGGACTTGGATAGATGGAAAGCCAGTAGGTAAGAGCCAAGGGTGCACCAGGCACTTTTTTACATAGCCAAGCAGTACGGTGCTCCTTCTCACATACAGTGCCTACAAGTAGTATTCAACCCCCTGCAGATTTAGCAGGTTTACACATTCGGAATTAACTTGGCATTGTGACATTTGGACTGTAGATCAGCCTGGAAGTGTGAAATGCACTGCAGCAAAAAAGAATGTTATTTCTTTTTTTTTTTTTTTTTTTAAATTGTGAAAAGTTTATTCAGAGGGTCATTTATTATTCAACCCCTCAAACCACCAGAATTCTGTTTGGTTCCCCTAAAGTATTAAGAATTATTTCAGGCACAAGGAACAATGAGCTTCACATGTTTGGATTAATTATCTCTTTTTCCAGCATTTTTTGACTAATTAAGACACTCCCCAAACTTGTGAACAGCACTCATACTTGGTCAACATGGGAAAGACAAAGGAGCATTCCAAGGCCATCAGAGACAAGATTGTGGAGGGTCACAAGGCTGGCAACGGGTACAAAACCCTTTCCAAGGAGTTGGGCCTACCTGTCTCCACTGTTGGGAGCATCATCCGGAAGTGGAAGGCTTATGGAACTACTGTTAGCCTTCCACGGCCTGGACAGCCTTTGAAAGTTTCCACCCGTGCCGAGGCCAGGCTTGTCCGAAGAGTCAAGGCTAACCCAAGGACAACAAGGAAGGAGCTCCGGGAAGATCTCATGGCAGTGGGGACATTGCTTTCAGTCAATACCATAAGTAACTTACTTTACCGCAATGGTCTCCATTCCAGACGAGCCCGTAAGGTACCTTTACTTTCAAAGCATCATGTCAAGGCTCGTCTACAGTTTGCTGATAATCACTTGGAGGACTCTGAGACAGACTGGTTCAAGGTTCTCTGGTCTGATGAGACCAAGATCGAGATCTTTGGTGCCAACCACACACGTGACGTTTGGAGACTGGATGGCACTGCATATTACCCCAAGAATACCATCCCTACAGTCAATCATGGTGGTGGCAGCATCATGCTGTGGGTCTGTTTCTCAGCCAAGGGGCCTGGCCACCTGGTCCGCATCAATGGGAAAATGGATAGCACGGCCTACCTGGAGATTTTGGCCAAGAACCTCCGCTCCTCCATCAAGGATTTTAAGATGGGTCGTCATTTCATCTTCCAACAAGACAACGACCCAAAGCACACAGCCAAGAAAACCAAGGCCTGGTTCAAGAGGGAAAAAATCAAGGTGTTGCAGTGGCCTAGTCAGTCTCCTGACCTTAACCCAATTGAAAACTTGTGGAAGGAGCTCAAGATTAAAGTCCACATGAGACACCCAAAGAACCTAGATAACTTGGAGAAGATCTGCATGGAGGAGTGGGCCAAGATAACTCCAGAGACCTGTGCCGGCCTGATCAGGTCTTATAAAAGACGATCATTAGCTGTAATTGCAAACAAGGGTTATTCCACAAAATATTAAACCTAGGGGTTGAATAATAATTGACCCACACTTTTATGTTGAAAATTTATTAAAATTTAACTGAGCAACATAACTTGTTGGTTTGTAAGATTTATGCATCTGTTAATAAATCCTGCTCTTGTTTGAAGTTTGCAGGCTCTAACTTACTTGCATCTTCTCAAACCTGCTAAATCTGCAGGGGGTTGAATACTACTTGTAGGCACTGTATTTATATTCCATTTATCTATCTCAATCTTTTTCTTGATTGACAGCTCTGGCTTTACAGGCTTCAGAGGAGAGCTTGGATAGATGGAAAGCCAGTAAGCAGGAAGGTGCACTGAGTGGCTCGGCCACACCAAGGGTGCATCAGGTGCCTGTGCTTGGTTTGACTGGCTCCCTTTAACATTAATCTGCAAAAAGCAACAATCGAACCTCAATCCTCTTTCTATTCATCCTACTTTATCAAGCCTCTTTGCATAATAATTATAAAGCCTGCAACAACCACCTTTACCTTTTTTAATGAATGACATTTTTCTGCTAAAAGCTTTTTAATAGCAGCACATAGCTGTGCACAGCCACTAGAGCGCCATGCAGATTATTACTGTTGGGGCTGCACTGCTGTGTAAAAAGGGTCTTTTGTACAATTTACTTCCAGACAATAACACTGTGGACAAAAGATTTAGTTACTGCCGCCGATCAGTGCAGAGAATGAATGGGGACCCAGCGCGCGGTGACACGCGTCGCCATAATGAGGTGCAGTCTTCGGTATATTGTTAAAGAATTTGTCGTAAAATGTGGCAAATAACCCCTGACTGTCCAAATAATCAGGCTTGTGTGAAGAAGAGTTTCAAATGTTTTTATATTCATTTTTTATATCTTTAGAAGAAATATATGTGTAACCCTTCTCTTATGTGTTAATGGCAGTATGGATTATATCCAGTTGTAGTAACTGCCTGAACAAATCCTAAAGGGGCTTTACACGCTGCGACATCGCTAATGCGGAGTCGTTGGGGTCACGGAATTTGTGACGCACATCTGGCCGCATTAGCGATGCCGTTGCGTGTGACACCGATAAGCGATTTTGCATCGTTGCAAAAACGTGCAAAATCGCTAATCGGCGACATGGGGGTCCATTCTTAAAAATCGTTACTGCAGCAGTAACGAAGTTGTTACTCGTTCCTGCGGCAGCACACATCGCTCAGTGTGACACCGCAGGAACGAGGAAGCTCCCCTTACCTGCCTCCCGGCTGCTACGGTATGCAGAAGGAAGGAGGTGGGCGGGATGTTACGTCCTGCTCATCTCCGCCCCTCCGCTGCTATTGGGCGGCGGTTCAGTGACATCGCTGTGACGCCGCACGGACCGCCCCCTTAGAAAGGAGGCGGTTCGCCGGTCACAGAGACGTCGCCGGACAGGTAAGTATGTGTGACGGTTCTGGGCGATGTTGTGCGGCACGGCAGCGATTTGCCCGTGTCGCGCAACAGGTGGGGCGGGTACCCACACTAGCGATATCGGGACAGATATCGCAGTGTGTAAAGTAGCCTTTAGTTCTCAGCTTATTAACGCTGCCAACAATTGGCCATGCCAAGGATAAACTGAAGTGACTAAAAGCTCTTTCACATAGGAGGACGATCTTTCATATAAATGCTTGTTCCTATCACATGGAGTTTTACACAAAACTCGCCGACTGTCATGGCGGAATCAGACACTGTTCAAAATGCAGATTCTGACACTCGCCCGATGATTTCTCTAGTGTTTCTAAGCTACACAGGCTGACTCCGGCGTCAACCAGCTGTGTGCTCAGTCATAGTCAGGCTAGCAAGAATTAACCTCTGCTAGTCTGCATATTAGGCTTCTGGGATCACATGTTGTATGGAAGCTAATCATACCTGCTCCTCTCATACTTAGGTTGGAGGAGATCTTACACCTGTGCCGGCTATAGATTCTTCTGTGTGCTGTGGTGTCTCAGATTTGCTGGAGAAAGAGTTTCCTGTGCTTGGTGTTGTTGTGGAGTTTAATTTACTTCTGCTAGCCTGCTTGTTAGGCTTCTGGGATCACATGTTGTAAAAAAGCCTACCACATCTGCTCCTCTCATACTTAGGTTGGAGGAGAACTTCCACCCACGCTGACTATAGATTCTTCTGTGTTCTGTGGTGTCCCAGATTTGCTGGAGAGAGTAGCCTGTGCTTGGTGTTGTTGTGTCGTTTACCCATTGTCTTGTTTTTTCCACCCTGCTCTTGTTTGACTCCTAATCTGTTGTATTGTACCTCTGTGTGAGCGCATGCTGTGTGACAGAGTTTTGATTTAACCTGTCTGTCCGTTTCTGTGGGATAAATCATACTCCTGTCCCAGGCCTCACTGAGAGAGGGGGTATAAGATCAGGACTGGTCAGGATCAGTGCCAGGAAGGAGACTCAGACATCCCCACCATTAAGGGTATCTCTGAGAATAGGCAGAGCACAGGGCCCCCTAGTCTGAGGGTAAGCTTAGTCCCTCGTGACAATTACCAACTGTTGCTCATGTAAACAGACCTTTAATTAAGCTGGACCAATATAGAAGAAAGCCAATAGGCGTTACTTATATAAGTTACAATTCCAAGCCAAGTGTCGCGGGCGGCGGGGCGCTACGCTTGCTAACGCTCGGGTCCGGTGCTGCAGCTGCTCGGTGGCTCGAGCGGTGGGCCGGATCCGGGGACTCGAGCAGCGCTCCTCGCCCGTGAGTGAAAAGGGGGGCGGTTTGTTTGGGGATTTAGTCCGTCACACCACCCACGGGTTGTGGTGAAGATGGGCACCACCGCTGCTGGTGACGGGGATCCCGGGAGCGATGGTAGGGAGCAGCTGGGATATTGTTTTCCCTCCGTGGGTAGGGGTTGGTGGTCCCGGGGCCCGGTGGTGTGACGGGGAGGCAGGGTTGGTGAGGTGCAGGGTTGCAGGGACAGCGCGGCGCGGTGCCGGATGGCACTGGTGTACTCACTCAGCAACAGATGCACAAAGGCTTCGGTAAACCAAACAGCTGGATGGACGGGTCCCGCAGCCGGCTGCAGTGTCTCTCCCCGGACAGGTGATGGTGGCTGTCTTTCCCTGCACTTTGTGTACTGTGTTGACTCCGATGGCTTCCCAACGGTAGTCCGCTCCCCGGCGTATAGGTGCCGTAGGAGCCCGTTAGCCCGCAGGCGCTGGCCCTTGGATCTCTTGCCTGTGGCGGTGGCTGTATATCCTCACGGTGTGGACGGTTGCCTTCTGACGGGACTTGGGTAGTTGGGAAACCCCTGAGGTTCCTGTCACACTCGGATTTCACTATTGTCGGCGGCTCCAAGCCTGGTCGGGGTCCGATGGCCCTGCCTGTGTGTGCTTAGCTTCACTCCACTCCCCGGTTCAGTACCGGTGGGCCACCGCCCAGACCGGGTCCTTACGGCTTTGCAGAGTTCCACTAACTCCTGCAGACGGCCACCACCGTCTGCCAACCTTGCTGTCAGTGCCTGGGCTCCTACCCAGGCACACGCAGACGTTTTTACTCCTCTCACTTTCACCTCCAAAACTGATCTGTCTGTTTTTCCCGCCTCCAGGCCTGTGAACTCCTCGGTGGGTGGAGCCAACCACCTAGCTCCGCCCCACCTGGTGTGGACAGACCCTGGAGGGAGGCAACAAGGGTTTTTGTCTGACTAATGTAACTGTCTAGGGTGTGGGGGTGTGTATGTTGTTATGTATGTGAGTACGTGGCTAGTCCAGGGCGGCACACAAGCACCTTTGGCTGTTAGTGTACAGGATTGTTTAACACATAAAACATGCTATGAACAGAGGATGAGGGTGTGCAATAATAAATACTGGCAGGATATCATATAGTTCTTATTAGGCGGTATTATTAGCGATCATAGGCAGTTTCATGCAAGTTGCAAACCCAGCTCACCATCGTCTTGTCCTAAAACATCGTAATGAGCCCTGATGTAAGTGGCGAAAGTACGTAACTACTGTAGAAAACCAGATTCATGTCTCTAGGCCACGATTACAATCCTTTTACCATGAGGAAGGCCTGACAATGTTTCTTCGCTTTCCTAACGGGACAACAATTTCCAGTCCATCCTCAGAGAAATTTGGGGGGGACGTAATGCATCCTATCATTCATGCATATTTTTGCCTTCTTCAAGCTCTTGGATCAGATCAATATCCACTTGACATCTAAAATGTAAAATTTGTATTTTCTTCTATGGCTTTGCTTTATGGCACCCCTGAGCAGAATACCAGTGTTCATGAGAAGCTTGGTTAGGTTCAGAGCTTCAAGAGATGAACCATTAAAATGCCATTTCAGAACAACCCTAATGTATTCTTATACAGTGTGTCCACCCATATCCTGTCCACCGCCATTAACTTGAGAATGGCGGCAGCTATAGGCATAGAAGTGGTGTATAGGTATAGTAAAGTAGCCATGCGCTATGCAATTAAACCACATATAGCGCCACCTGGTGGAAAACAATGGAGTTAGCATTTTTATATTGAAAACGGAACGAGAGAGAAAAAAAGTGAATTACAAAGTTGTAGGGCATCATCAATTCAATACGAATCCTCACTTTGCATAATTACTGTTATTATTAAAGATGGAATTTCTTGTTAGCTATGTATTAATTTGCAGATTTGTAAAGAGGTTTCTTCTTGCCATGCCTCACCTACCAATTGGAATATGCAGGTTGTCATTTGAGGTTGTGTTGCTAGGCTTCTAGGCATAGACTGAAGCTAATCGTTCAGCCAATGACTATCTACTTTGACTCTCTCATACATAGAAGCCTTCTCTTGGCAGCACACTCCTTTGTTCTCTACGAGACCGCCACTGCCAGACATATCTAGTGACTTATCATTTAAAGAACAATAGGATTTGGCAGTCTGAAATCGGACATGCAGGTTCATCATCCCCCAATAATCATAGCTGACAATAACTAGTCACACATAGGGCGTTGATCTAGTAGATCTAGTCCCATCCCTACCGAGTCGTTGCAGGGTAAAATGGTTTTGTTCTGCAAAGACTCATTGAATCTAGATAAAAGAGCCATTTAATCTAGATCAATAGATTGAATTTAACTCATGACACGCGTGGCAGGGGCAGGCGGCCA
Source organism: Anomaloglossus baeobatrachus (assembly GCF_048569485.1). Taxonomy (NCBI): domain Eukaryota; kingdom Metazoa; phylum Chordata; class Amphibia; order Anura; family Aromobatidae; genus Anomaloglossus; species Anomaloglossus baeobatrachus. The sequence goes on along the minus strand of NC_134364.1, from coordinate 46,921,113 downwards.
CACTCCTATAAGACAAGCTGCGGCCGCCGGTGATTTAACTAGAACGGGCGGCTAAACTGTTCCGAAATGACCGGCCCGGGGAGTTGCACATGCAGTTCTATTTAAATCATTGTCGGCCGCGGCTTGTCTTATAGATCTGGATGCAACCGCCGACAATTTGTGTTCTGTACTTTTAATCAGGGCCTGCAGTACGGAACATGCCTCTCTCTAACCCTCCAGAGTGGAGAATGAATACAGGCGCCATTGAAGGTGGGCACCGGGTGGCATTACAGTGTGGCTGCTGCAGCAAATCCACACATAAGCACATTTATATAGCGATGCTGTTGCCAGTCGGAATCTGGTTCAGCAGCGCTCAGGATATGTTATAAAAATGTTAGTGGGGAGGTACTGGGGAGAAAGGAAGAGGAGATAATGACTGCTGGGGGGAAGGGAGGTGGAGAGGAGATAATGACTGCTGGTGAGGAGGGAGGGGGAGAAAAGATAATGACTGCTGGGGGGAGGGAGGGGGAGAGAAAAATAAATCACTGCTAGAAGGAGGGAGAGGGAGACAAGTAAATCACTGATGGGGAAAAGAAGATAATGACTGCCAGGGTGGGAGGGGAAGAGAAGATAATGAATGCTGTGGGGAGGGAGGGGGAGAGAAGATAATGACTGCTGGGGGGAGGAGGGAGAAAAGAAAATGACTGCACGGGGGTGAAGGGGGAGATCAGATCATGACTGCTGGGGGAGCGAAAGGACATAATCACGGCTGTGTGCATCACCCCTGTACTGTGACATCACTGTGTCTATTACCCTTGTACTGTGACATCACTGTGTATCACCCCTGTACTGTAACATCACTGTGTGTATTATCCCTGTATGGTGACATCACGGTGTGTATCATCCCTGTACTGTGACATCACTATGTGTATTACCCTTGTTCTGTGACATCACTATGTGTATTACCCTTGTTCTGTGACATCACTATGTGCATTACCCTTGTTCTGTGACATCACTGTGTATTATGCCTGTACTGTGACACTGTGTATTATTCTTGCACTGTACTTAATAAATACAGTACATATATTAAAATTATTACTTTTTGTCATTAGAGATACAAATATCGCAGAATTATGGATTTTTCTAGAAGGGATACACCACCCGAGTAATGCTAGTTTTCTTTACAAAGTTTGACACACCAAGTTCAAAAGGTTGGCCATCACTGCCCTATACTCTGCCCTGGTCAGACCCTACCTGGAATACTGTGCACAGTTCTGCGCCCCCTAATTCAAGAAAGACTAATATATTGGAGCAAGTCCAGAGAAGAGCAATCAAGATGGTTGAAGGTCTGAAAACCATGTCCTATGAAGACCGGCTAAAAGAACTAGGAATGTTTAGTTTGCAAAAGAGAAGGCTGAGAGGAGACTTAATAGTGGTCCACAAATATCTGAAAGGAAGTCACAGTGCAGAGGGAACCGCCCTATTTTCATTAGCACAAGGAATTACAAGAAGTAATAGGATGAAACTAAATGGAAGGAAATTCAGATTAGACATTAGGAAAAACTGCCTGACAGTGCGGGCAGTCAGAAAGTGGCACAGGCGGCCACAGGAGGTAGTGAGGGCAGTTAGAGAGTGGAACAGGCTACCATGGGAGGTATTAAGGGCAGTCAGAGAGTGGAACAGGCTACCACGGGAGATAGTGAGGACAGTCAGGGAGTGGAGCAGGCTACCATGGGAGGTACTAAGGGCAGTCAGAGAGTGGAACAGGCTACCACGGGAGATAGTGAGGGCAGTCAGGGAGTGGAACAGGCTACCACAGAAGGTAGTGAGGACAGTCAGAGAGTAGAACAGGCTACCACGGGAGGTAGTGAGGGCTGTCAGAGATTGAACAGGCTACCATGGGTGGTAGTGAGCTCTCCATCAATGGAAATCTTCAAGCAGAAGCTGGAAAAACATATAGCTGGGATGATTTAGGAAAACTTGCAGGGGGTTGGACCCAATGGCCTTTGAGGTCCCTTCAGACTCTACCATTCTATGATTGTATGGGTGACCCACTGTCTGTGTTCCTTTAGCACGTCCAGCATGTACAGTAACCACATAATGAGGATTTGCTATATATGCAGTCCTTATATGCATTATTTCAAGCTAAAGCTTTAGATTAAACAATAAACCAATTCACCCCTCCCCCATAACATCAGCCAGAGATTTAGCTGGAAAATACAAATCATTGTAATTGGTTGCACTATTTGCCTTTCCATGTTCTTCTTTGTGAGTCGGATAATAGAAGTGTCTACATAAAATGTATGGCGTACGCTGCTGCAGACCCTGCCGGTGGCGGTCACGTCACAATGCGAAAGACTGAAGCGTTTGCCCTGAAGTCTGGCTAACAAAGGACGACTGCAGAACTACTACAGTGGATTACGCTGCAGATTTCAGCTTTTCAATCTCTCCCCGCCAAAAAAAAAAAAGTTTATTTCGCCAGTTTAAAGATATGTTATAGCTTGAAAATAAAATAACGACCTAATCTCACCAATTATATTTTACTCGTCAGCTTTAAGGATTATCTTTGTAAAATATGGCGGATTAACCAAAAGAAAATATCTCAGCAGATTTCCAGTTTCCAATGTCAAATTGTAAAATGTATTGTTATTTCAGTTAATAATGTAAACAGTATTATGTCTGGAAGCCGGGTAGGAAGAAGTGGGGCGAGCGGTCCTGCTGGCTTTTGTGTTCCATAGTGCTGACACTGCCACTCAGCACTCTACAATATGAGGCAGTGTGCGGCGCGGCACTAAAACCGGGATTATATCTGCAAACATAACTACGGAGATGAGCTGGGCGCCAGGGGCGGACAATGTCAGCCTCAACAGGTGGATTAAAATGCAAATGCATGTGTAAAGAACAGGAAGAGAGAGAAGACTGATGTATAGTGCCGCTCCAATGGATGCAAAATGGATCACTCTCTATGTCCTATCCAATAATACAGGTGGCAACAGGCCTGACATTGCATGGGCAATAGATATTACCCTAGGAAGTTCTTTGGCACCATTAAAAAAAATTAATACGAAGCATTTGGCCATGTTCCGAAGACTTGTTGTTGACTTGTCTTGACTGCACCATTACCCGTTTAGCAATCCCAATATTTTAGGTTTTCTGCCCTGGAAAATTACGGTTTTAAAGAGAGTTTTTTTTAATTTTCAATAAAAATCCCTAATGTGCAGGAGGTCCAGGTGCTTGGTATAAATTGACCAGAATGAATGGATTGATCGAGGGTCCACCAACTGGATTTAGGCATAAATGAGGCTGTTGGGTTTAGAGTAGGAAATCTCTGGCCGGTCTGTACATTGTGCTTCATACTTGGACCATGGATTTTTGGACATCTGAATTTGACCTAAGGGTTAGGCAGCATTTGGCATTCTTTTCGTGGCTCTTAGGCACTTTTTCTACTGTTGTTTTACTCCTCTATGAATCAGGTTATTTTCCATCATGTTTATCCGAAATTAGACCTAGCAGGATTTTTTTAGCTTTTTTGGAGTATGCCATACTCCAAAAATAAGCTTTAGTTGAAGATCATCATACTAACAGTATCCTGAAATAGGACGTGCAACCTTTTCAGGATATGTAAGTTGTATTGGTGTATGTTGCCCTGCTGTGTTGCTGAAAGCCCCAAAGTTTAGTGTCACGTGGCGGCTAGTTAAGGGAATGAATATTCAGTCCTCGTCACACCCACAATCCCGCCCACTCCTCTTCCGGCATCAGTGATTGGAACTTGTGTTAGTGAAATGAATATTCACCCTCTTCCCCGCCCACCCCTCTGCAGACATCAGTGATAGGAATTCAGAAATTCATTTTTGTCAAACAGGACCACCGAAAATAGGTTAATCACTGGTTATCCCTATGGGGAACTGGCAGGAAATTTCCCTCCAGCACGCCTGAAGGATTATATGATTGTTATGCACTGCATTGCCTATACGTTTGTCGTTCTTGGGGCATAAGTATTTGAATTAAGAAGAGAGAGAGAAACTCTTCAGCTGAATCCCCCCCGCCCAAACCATAGTGGCTTTACTGGTGGGCCTCATGTTTTTAACTGTTACTATAGTTTTGATACAGAGCGGTAACTTCACTTCTGAAAATTAAGATTTTCGACAACAAGTAGAACGGGTTTTCCTCTCAGAACAATCCTGCATCCACTGCATTATCTGTTACCATAAAGTACAATAGATTCTTATGAAGAAAGAAGCGGCTTGTCTAGACTTCTCCTGCTGTCGAAGAGAAAATCTCTGAGGCAACTCTTAATTGCTTCCTGAATACCGTACATTTAGACATATAGGTTTTCAAAGAGGTTCTGTGGTGTATACAATCCATTTTCAAGGACCCTTTTAGGGCAATTGACGGAACCACAATATTAGCAAAAGTGGATTTCCACAAATAAACTAGAGTGGATCATCCTACTAAAGCTCAATAGGATCAAACAGGTCCATGAACTACTACTCTTCATAGACATTGATTTCAATAAGCACAATGTAACGCTTCTTGTTCCGTCTACAGGTGCTACAGGAGAATTGAAAACTTGCTGAGCACTTTATTGTAGAAGTAAGGGTATGTGCACATGTTGAGTATATGGTGCAAAAAATTTCTGCATCAAATCTGCTGTCACACTAGGTACGCGGAAGTACCAACCGAATGGCGAAAGGGAAGGGAAACCCTGTGTCTAGGGAAGGGGGAGATGGTGCCCCTGACCAAACCTACTGCTGGTCCCTGGGGTCCCTCACCACCCTAGATAGGTTCCTCAAAAATGCGCCGAGCCAGATACTTCACCCTAGGTATCCCTAGTGCTGGGCCCTAAATAGAAAACAGATGGGATGAGCTCCTCCTCCTTGTCAACTCCACTAAACACTATAGAAGACACAATGAGGACACACAGGGGGAATAGCATGAACTACTTATCCACAGATAATTCAGGCAGAAGTTCAGCAAAGCTTCAGCAACGATACCACAGATGAGTACAACCCACCTACTTGCAACCAGAGCTAGAATAAACTGAATAATATCACCAGCACCAGTCCAGGAAACAAGGGGTATTTATGCACCAAGAGAATACTGATGATGAGCACCTGGGGGGAAGTTTAGCTCCTGCTGGGTCCAAAAGGGGGAGAGATGAAAATCCAGCAGGAAAGATATCTATTAAATTATATACTGACAGCAGGAACAATAGAAAGTCAAGGGGCATTCTGCACAGTCAAACGCTATGACCTTCTATTGCCAGAAACCACATGACTCTGTCACCCGTCACATCTGCACCTTGTGGCAGAAAAATGCACACAAGAAAATACATGAGTTTTTGTGCTATGCGCATTTCTTAATAAAGTCAATGGATGGAAGAGCTAAAAAATGCAGGCAAAAACGCAACAATTGACATACTGCAGATTATTTTCTGCGCCAAATCTGCAAGGAAAAAAATTAGCAATGTTCGCACAGCATTTCAGAATTCTCATTGACTTTGTTGGCATAAGCATAGGCACGCAGATTTGAGACCTAAACCTGATCAATGGCAGTCCAAGCTGTGCTGACTCCTGTATTACATTATATAGCTGTACTCTTGCATAACTCTGCACACTCCTTCCCTACTCTGAATTTTTATCTGATAGCAACCACTTCTAACTTAGGGGCAGTGCACTACACGAGACGCTGTGTATTAATGTCCTGTAAAGAACATACTGCAGCATTTATTAAAACAAATTTAGACCCCAAATAAATATCCATATCAGGATGTTGTAAATACACCAAAAATAAATTCAGCCCCCTGACTAGACTCCTAAAGAAAAATTAGACTCTAGACTAGAAATTAAAATTACTTCAGAACACATCCTAAACCTACAAACTATCTCTGACCCCAAGATACATTGACCGGACTCCATTGTGCTCTCAGACCCTCCAATTAAGGTGCTCATAAGGTTTGTCTGAACAATCATTTGGCAGCATCTCTCTCTGGACTCACAGATCCTCAGTTTGATTAACCATGCATGTGTTTCCAATGGGGAGAGTGGAGTTCCCCCTACAGACAATATAGATGGCTGTCGGCCAACTATGGGTCAAGTTGATCGTTTGGCTGGCAACTATACCAGTTGTCTCTCCAACACAAAGAAGTGGTCACTCAGTGGAGCGCTTCTGATGCTCTCTATGGCCTGTTTCACACGTACGTGCCTCCGGTACGTGTTTGGCAGTTTTCTCACGTGCCGGAGACACGTACACACGTAGACCTATGTATTCCTTTGGTTTTGGACACACGTAAGTATTTGCGCACGGAACATGTGTCCGTTCCGTACTTATGTGTGTCCGTGTGTTTCTCACGGCAACATGTCAGTTTTATCTCCGGCATCACGGGTGTCACACAGAACACAATCGAGTCACACGTAACACACACGGACCACATGGATGTGTTCCGTGTGACATGCATCGGAGAAAAGACATGTCTGCGAGAAAAAAAAACCAAAAACATTACTCACCTTCTCCAGCCCTCCTGTCTCTGCCGCTGCTGTCACTTGCTTCCAACCACCGCTCATTATGCTCATTGAATATTCACTTCACTGCGGCCGGAAGCAGCAGCAGTGGGCAGTCGGCAGGACCGGAGACCAAAGATCAGCACCACGGACAGCAACGCCAGGGACAGGTGAGCAGAAAGTTTCCGTTCTCAGTGTGTTATCACGGATAATACACGGAGAACACACGTGTGCCATACACACAGCACAACGAGTGCAAAACGCACCTCTGACACGTCCGTGAAACACGTGCGTGTTTTTCACGGATGTGTCAGAGAGGCCTATGAGAAAGCCTCTACCAGACATGACTGGTGGTTGCTTACCTCTCGGAAAATATCTCCAAAATTGAACATGAGGGATCCTTATCTCCCCCAAGATCATCTATCATTGCATGCCATACACATTAGCCTGCTCCCCAAACACTTTGAGGTTGGTGGCTTCAAACAATATTGGTTTCAAATCTATGGGGACCTTCAGCTACTGCCAAACAACTGTGGCATTAGCTTATCTCCATGAAAACAAAAGGCTTGGTCAAGCTTTTAAACTCAAAATGCCCCATCCTTGGTTCTCCCAACATCATATCACTAGAAAGTTATGAGGCTCACATACATGGTTGACCTCACCTTTACCTATCCCACTTTTCCCTCCTCAATACGGATTCCTCTTTACTCCTTAGTACACAATGTCTTGAAGAGCCAAGAGTTTGTTGGTCAAGTCATCAGAACATGCCTGGGGGGACTAGTCTTCTATTCCTGGTGTGTCTTAGAAATTCTAGAAGAGTAGGAAATCACAATTAGAGATTGAAGAATCATACTTTTCCAGTCATTAGGATGGAGTTGGAAAATTAATTTTTCAGCTTACTATGATTTTATAAGACAATGGAATCCATTTTCCCATTTTAATTTTATGGATCTACACATCTGCTAACAAATCCAAATTGGCTCAGCCGGCAAACTGACCCCCCCCCCCCTTCATAATACACAATTAGTATAAAAGAGGTCACAGTATAAGGTAAGCGTTTTGTGGGGGTTTTTTTCTATTTTTTCATTTTCTTAAAATCTAATTTCACCCTTAATTGGATCTATTTTTAATAATGGACTTCCTATGCATTAAGCCTCTAAAAAATAGAAACCGAGATGCCTATCTCCAATATTGATAGCAGCCAGATGTACAATTACATCCCACTCACGTCCTCCCCTCCCCGCTCCAGTAACTTATTAATCAAATGTGGTTTATATTGAAGAAGAGCGAGCAATTCTCTGACGCATTTTAAGCAAAACATCCTCATTGTCTGGCATGTCGACAGCGCGACTCCGAGACATATTTATTCTAATTTTCTCCGGCGTGTTTCTAGTTATATCAGATTGTGGAGTTGGGCTTATTTTTGTTTTCTATTTTAAATTACATTTTTTTTTCAAGGAAAAATAGAACGTAAATTATTTACTGGCCCATCCTTAATGAATCTTGATCTCCAAGGGTAATATAATTTGGTGATTTACAATTTTCTATCTGTAGCTTGCACAATTATAGGAAATCAGAATTTATAACCTTATGGACTACATATGGTCATGGGAACATGTCTGGCGTCTTCCTGTTCTAGGTCTAAACCGGTTGTTCTTAAAGGAATTTTCCACCTAAAATCTTTCTGTGCCATAAATGCTAGAGCAGGAGATGAGTAGTTAGAGTCACCAGTTGCGAAGGGTTTCATTGAATGGGGAGTCAATATATGGATTAAATAACTATCATGCTGAACTTCAGTGACTGCATGGGCACATTCTGAATCTACCACTTTGAGAATCTACAGAGTTGGAATCGTTGGGCCAGCAGCTGGGACCCCCAAGAAGCAAGAACCCCCAAGGATCTTGAGTTGAGTGACTGAAGTGCCTTGTTGGACAAGCTATTTGAAGAGATAAGTGGACCCATTGAAGTTCGGGTTCGGCGGGTTCAGCCGGGCTTTATCTAAAGTTCAATTCGGGACCCGGACTTGACCTGAACCCCATAGGAAGCCACCAATTGGGCAGATCGACTCTCCACCCACAAGAAGCCAAGCATAAAGAGAGCACTTATGGGGGAAGAGATTTTTTGTGCACGCTACATCCAATAAAGCTGTTGTTACCCCCCAGAGTGACCCGATCAAACACTGCAAGAGGCTTGCACTGGGCCAAGTACCAAGCGTACCCAAGCACAGCGATGCTTGATCTACTGATTAGCATATGCTAATATACATATGTAAAGCATCCAAACTCCGAACACTAATTTTTTTTCTAAAGCCTGTGTTTTGTATGAACTTTACTGTTGGGGGTCGCTCATCTCTAGCTAGGAGTATGGTCATAGGTGTAACTTCTACTGTTATACCATTGTTATAAGTCCCATAATGTAACTTAGTCCGGAGTCACATTTTTGTGTGACTCGCTCAAGAATTGAGTTGCATCACAAGGCACGGCCATCTGCGCTCCGTACTGAAGCGTGCAGCTGCATAGAAATACATGCAGCTGCACGCTCCTGTCCGGAGAGCAGCAGGCCATGATGGGTGACGCAACTCTATTCTTGCGCGAGTCACAAGTGTGATTCTGGCCTTACAGGACTTTTCCAATACAAAAGGAAGCTAAATTAAAGTATTTCCCTAGTTCTGTAATTATGAAAAGATATTATCCAGAATTAAAAAAAAACTTGGTGGGTATAAACAGTGTCCATAGATTGTGGTTGGTATCACAAGTTAGTGTAAACAGGAGAAATTCAGCTAACTACAATGATCTGATTAGGCTGAAATCTGGAGCATAGAATCGTCTATGTCAAGACATGTATTTATTGAAAAACATAGCCAGTGCCTGCAGTACAGTATATAGCATTCAATGCTATATACTGCAGGCACTGGCTATGTATTTCAATACATTTTAATTTAAGAACAGACTGCAAACCTGTGAAGCTGGGTTATCCTCCTTTTGCATTGCAACTTAGCGCCTTTTACTCTTATGGAGTCAAAGCACCAGAGAGTGGGAGATCGGAGAACCCAAGTAGTGTTGCCCAGTAACAAACAGATGTAGCCACCAGAAGAGCTGGGGAGAGACGATGGCAGCCATTGATGATTTAAAGGAGTTTTCCAAAAAAACAAAAAGTTAATTTTAAAGTTGATTTTAATCAATAGATCTTGGAATAATGATAAGTTTCAAAATTGGATGTGTTGAAGAAAAATGTTCCTGTGCTAAGATAATCTTATATATGTGTTCCTGCTATGTACTGTTTAATGGTCGTGTCTGACAGTACAGGGACATGGTATGATCATACCGCATCTCCTGGGCCAGGGAGAATGCAAAATAATATACATATATTACAGCACGGAATCATAGATGATTCTTTGTGTGAGGTAAAACATTTCCCTGCCCGTTTTTAAAAATGTTTTACCTCATAGAAAGAACTATTTGTGAGAACATACTGTAGTGTTTGTATACTTTTTCCCTTCCTCCCCGGCCAAGGAGATGTGGTATGATCAGACCATGTCACTGTATAGTCAGACATGGCCATTACACAGTACATAGCAGGGACACATATATAAGATTATCTCCGCACCTGAACATTCTTATCACCTACTAATAGGCAGCCTGCTCCAGTGACTATAAGACTAGCTCTGGAGCATTACTGTAATCCATACCACCACTTATACCATCAAACTTTATTGATTACAAACCACAGATTTAAACCAATAGCTTCCAGCCAGTTGAGCGGCATATTGTGCCTCGGCTTTTGCACTGCAGTCTGCTCCACCAGTTTCTGCCCATGTCCTCTTTTAAAGGAACCATCTGATCGTAACTCTGTGTTTAGATGTCCATAAAAACAAACTTACAAGGCTTGGAAACTCTGTTTGTAATTCCTGCTAACAAGTGCCAGATGTTTTATTAGTGGAAGCAATTTGTTATTTTAACAGTATATGAGGTCCTAATTACATACATGTGAACGATCCTACAGTGAAAGCAGAGATTTAAGGGGCAACACATCATGTACCACTGCCGTGGTGGACGCTTGTAAGCTTGTATAATAAGTGTTCTCTCAACCAATAAAGTTAGATCTACAAATATCTTGCATGAGAGAGTACGATTGGCAGGAATATATGATCTCCATTTATTTGGTTCTATTGTGTCCGATAGTACAATCAAATATGTGAAATATATACATGAATATGTGGTCTTTTTCAGAAGCTCAACCATGTCCCCACTCCTTGGACTTGCTGCCCTGTGTCTGGATGTAAGATCTCTACCTGCAGCAGAAGCCTCCCCCCTCTGCACAAGTCTGCAGTTCAATGGGCTGGCAGCTGAAGATGGAACTGATCAGCAGGTGATTACTCAGTTTGTTCTCTCCATGTTTTGTTACAAAACCAACTGTGAGGGCAACAGTATTTCTATGTTAATTTAACCATTGATTGTTAGCCTCAATATTTCTTTAAGAAAGCCAATATATCTACAGTAGATACCAGGTTTCCCCCAAATAATATAAAAATATATATAATATTAATATATAAGACAGAGTCTTATATTATTTTTTGCTCCTAACATTGCTCGGAACATTACATTTTGTATTAATCCTATTACCGGTTCAGAGGCAGTGTCTCTTATCTGATCTGTTATTCCCATGGTACAGAACCAGTCCTATAGTGGTGGGTACAAACCATATTTACAAAGGTTTAAATTTATTATTCTCTATGTACTGTTACGTTTACCCCCAAAAGAAAGCAGATACTCCCTAAAAGAATCGCACTTAACAGGTCCTAAACAATCAGAGTTGGCAAATGAATGGGCTCTCACATACAATTCTTCGTCACTGTCAGGTCCACCTGCGTTCTACAGTGGTTGGCTCCCCCTGGTGACTGGAAGCAGTAACACTCAAATGAAGTGATACTTATACCCGATCTGTTTGTGAGAGCTGCAGTGCAATGGAGCTGGAACTTTGAGGGACATGACAGCGATGCAGATCTCTGTGTGAGAGCTTATCCACCATCAACACTTGCCAACTGATTATTCAGGGTCTGGTGAGTGCTATTTTATTTTTTTTGGGGTGGAGAGGGTTCAGCTTTCTTTTGGGCATGTGTGCTTTCTTTGATGAAGGGTTCTGCTATATTCTTTAACTTTTTAGCTGCTTAGACACTTATGGAACTGCAGCTAGGGCTTATTTTTTGAGTAGGGCTTATGATTTAATAAGCCTAAACAAATGCTACTAGGGCTTATTATCGGGGAAAGAGGGGTAATTTTGTTCTTTTCCAGTGAAAAAAATATTGAGGGAAAATTGCAAATGATTATTATTGTCTTCGACACTGTTGACCACCATCTCCTTCTCTCTACGATCCAGTCAATCGGCCTGGTTCTGTTCCTATCTTTCTGTCCGCTCATTCAGCATATCATTTGCTGGCTCCACATCTTCTCCTCTTCCTCTCTCTGTTGGGGTCCGTCAAGGTTCAGTCCTTGGCCCTCTTCTTTTCTCCCTCTACACTGCCCCTATTGGACAGACCATCAGTAGACTTGGCTTCCAGTACCATCTTTATGCTGATATATTTATAACTATGGATGTTAGTTCTTTATTCAATAACATTCCACATGATAGGTGTCTAAAAGCTATAAAAAATGTTCTGACGGAGGATGGAGAAATAGTAGTGGAACAAAGGGAGTTTTTACTTACAGCTATAGAGTTCATCTTAGTGAATAATGTGTTCTTCTTTGAAGGCTCTTACTACCGACAGGTAAAAGGTTGCGCGATGGAGACGAGATTCGCACCCAGTTATGCAAATATCTTCATGGGTGCGTTTGAATCAGTCTTCATTGCGCAGTCTGCCCACGCAAAAAAACATATTGTACTATACCGTCGGTACATAGACGATCTCTTTATACTATGGAGGGGATCCTTAAAACAAGCCACTGAGTTTGTTACGAAACTCAATATGACTGGGGCCTTTCATTTACAGCTAGCTATCCGGACAATACCATCCAGTATTTGGACCTACAGCTTCAAATGGACCAGCTGGGAAAAATAACAACATCTACCCACTTCAAGCCTGTAGATGTGAATAGCTACCTCGGCTTTGACAGTGGGCACCTTCCCAGCTGGATCCGTAATGTACCGTATGGCCAATACTGGAGGGTCCGAAAGAATTGCACAAATGATGTAGATTTTAAGGTAGAGTCAAAAATCCTTAAAAAAAGATTTTTGGAAAAAGCATACCCCAGAAAACTACTCCAAGATGCTTTTAGAAAATCTAGTTTACTCTCTCAAGAAGTATGTGTAAAAACTAGATCAAGTATTATAAAAGAGGAAGAAAAGAAAAGAGAATTAACAAGATGGAGTCTGGTGACTACTTTTTGCCAATCCAGGATACAGATTCAGAAATTAATGGAGAAATACTGGTTTATACTGAAAGGAGATCCAGTATTATCGGAACATCTACCCCAAAAACCTGTTGTTATACATAGGAAGAACAAATGTCTGGGGAACATGCTCGCACCAAGCAATGTTAGTCGGGAAAGCGTTAAACCTCTGATCACCAACTCAAACACTTGGGGATGTTACCCATGTATGGCACCAAAATGTCTATGTTGTCAAATTATCAGAAGAGGTGAAAAAAACTTTACTTCTAGAACAACAGGGGTAAAATTTATAATAAAACAGAGTGTACTGCCAAACCTCTTATGTTATATACCTTTTGGAGTGCACATGTGGCCTGCAATATATAGGCCGCACTGTACAAGAAATGCATTCAAGATTAAACAAACATACGGTAGGTATAATATAAAAACGGGGTATCAATTGAATAGTCTTTCTAGACATTTTTGTGCTGTACATCAAAAAGACCCCAGTAAAATGAGTTTAATTATAATAGACCATATAAATAGTAAAGACCCCGATTCCCTAGCAAAACTGATTAAAAAGGAAAGCTACTGGATTTTTAAGCTTGGCACTTTGGCCCTCGAAGGACATAATCTTACCCTAGATAATGTTGCTAAACACTAGAAAATTAGGGATATTAAATAAATTATTAGATAATGTAATATATATAAAATAAAGGTTGAGGAACAGTGTTATAATAATAAAAAAACAATACTGATATTTCTGATATCGACTTCCTGTCCCTTTAGTAATATATTGTAAAAGATTCCATGATATAGTATTATACTATGAATAATAGAGCATACAAATATTAATACTTTGCACCTATAGAAATATGCAAGGAATTTTTTAATATGAACATGTAGATTAATATATTTCAAGGATGAAGAATGGTAAAAATTGTTTAGAATAGATTTTCCATATAATTTTTTAATATAATGATGATTATTTTATTGTATGTAATTTTTAAAATATATTAGTTAAAAATAATGATAAAATTCTTTTATAAGAATTTTATCATTATTTTTAACTAATAAGGATAATATAGGGTTAATTTTAGATTGAATTAAATCAATTAAGTACTAATCATTAACACATCTATTTGTTTTAATTTTTTTTTATATATATATATATGTTGCTACTTTTAAAGTCTCCTTATGTCACCTGATAATAGAAGAAGCTGTGGAAAAATAAAGCGCAATAGGGTCTTACCCTTGTATGTAGGGGTATAGGATGGGGGAGCAATACTACTCACCAAATGTGGTTGTGAGAGTCACAACCACTGTAATCGCATGTAAAATTTGACCACGGCAGCAGCAACCCAAAGCGGCAGATAACAGAGAGGTAGAAACCGGGTTCTTCAAAGCCGCGCCAATGATCATTGAAGAACCCGGTTTCTACCTCTCTCTGTTATCTTATTTGCACCCGAGGAAGACAACATTGTTGTTGAAACGCGTTGTGACTATATGGGATTACTAATAAAAGGATTGTTTTTTAAGATTGTCTCTCCAGTAAAGGAGACAAACTCTAGCACAGCGCCACCTATTGGAAGTAGCGATCCTAAAAGTCACAAGTGGATTTTTGACAATCCTTTGCAATATGACTCAGGATATATAAGCCAGATCAGAATCCCAATTTGCAGACGCGGTGTTTCGGGGTGCTTGCCCCTCGTCAGTGCAAAGTATGGGGGTGTCTGATCTGGCTCATGAGAAAGCTATGTGGGGACCACGGGGGAACACTATTCTCCTTAAGGAGACTTTGCAAGCCAGTCTGGCTGCCAGGTAAGGGGACTTATAGCTGCAATGCCCCTAAAATTCCACGGGGGAACACTATTCTCCTTAAGGAGACTTTGCAAGCCAGTCTGGCTGCCAGGTAAGGGGACTTATAGCTGCAATGCCCCTCTGGGAAATATTCAAATTGTCTCTCCAGTAAAGGAGACAAACTCTAGCACAGCGCCACCTATTGGAAGTAGCGATCCTAAAAGTCACAAGTGGATTTTTGACAATCCTTTGCAATATGACTCAGGATATATAAGCCAGATCAGAATCCCAATTTGCAGACACGGTGTTTCGGGGTGCTTGCCCCTCGTCAGTGCAAAGTATGGGGGTGTCTTTTAAGAATCTTTAAAAAAAACATTCCCTGGTTTTCTTTAATCAGATATAGCGCTCCATCAGACTGGCATCTTTTTTCTTATACATCTTTATGCTGATGACACACAACTATACACCTCATCCCCTGACCTCAGCCCTCCTGTACTACAGAACACCAGTTTCCAACATCAAGTTTGCTCTATATCTGAAACTTAACCTTTCTAAAACTGAACTTCTCCTTTTCCCTGTGTTTTCTAAACTTCCGAAACCTTACATCTCCCTCTCTGTTACGGCACCACAATAACTCCTAGGCCGCAGGCTCTCTGTCTAGGTGTTATACTTGACACATCTCTCCTTCACCTCCCACATACAATCTCTTGCCCGCTCCTGCCGCTTGCACCTCAAGAACATCTCTAGAATCCGCCCTTTTCTTACCATGGAAACTACAAAAACCGTCACTCTGGCTCTGATCCACTCCCGCCTTGACTACTGTAACTCTCTATTAATTGGTCTCCCCTTAACTAGACTCTCTCCTCTACAGTCCATCCTTAATGCAGCAGCCAGGATCACCTATCTGGCTAACCGCTACTCGAATGCCTCTGCTCTGTGCCAGTCACTGCACTGGCTGCCCAAATATCACAGGATTCAATTCAAATTGTTTGTTCTCACCCACAAAGCTCTCCACAGTGCGGCACCCCCTACATCTCCGCCCTCCTCTCTGTCTATCACCCTACTCGTTCTCTACGCTCTGCAAACAACATTCGACTAACATCCACACTAATCCGAACCTCCCACTCCCGGATCCAAGACTTCTCCCGAGCTGCACCAATCCTTTGGAACGCTCTACCCCAAGAAGCAAGGACGAATCACAACTTACTCAACTTTAGACACTCCCTAAAAACACATCTTTTTAGGATGGCCTATCACATTCCCTAGCCGAACTAAATTCACATAGTCCCTCCACAACGTCTAGACGTCCAGAACATAACCCCACGTCAAACTCCACCGCACCCAAATGCATCTCAAAGTTCTGGCCAACTGGTCCAGGAAGCCATTATCTATCCCCCATTTCTTCGAGATGGCTGGATTGTCATTGTAAATAAGCACTTGTACCTTGTCCCCCCCCCCCACCTCATTGTAGATTGTGAGCTCTCATGAGCAGGGTTGTCTTTTTTTTTCTCTAATTATTATATTTTCTTTAACTGTTACTTGTTTGTATATGATCCTCCTGAATTGTAAAGCGCTGCGGAATATGTTTGCACTATAGAAATAAAGATTTATTATTATTATGACCATTGCCAGCTTTTCTACAGCTGTCGGTACCTGCGCCGATATTACAGGACTGTACGGTCCTCGTATTACAGATCATTTGCAGGAATCTTTTTTTTATAATTGTGTCATTTCTAAAGTACAAAGTAAAACGAAGCTACATCCAATCGGCAAAATAAAGAATCTGTTTTCCATTAAAGCTCTCAGGTTAATCCAGCGGCCAACTAACCACTTAAATTGGAAAATGTGCTTCTATTATCCCATCCAATACCTCCAATACTAATAACATAATGTCCTCGCAACACAGTCATTATCAGGGCATCAATCTGTAATGGTTCCCAAATTAATTATTGGCTCCGGTGAAGGAATCAATTCTTCTGTCTTCTTCCCGGGGAAGCTCGGATAAATGGGCCCTCGTGTGCAGAGAGTGCAGTGTCAACCTCTGTATTATTCATGTGTGTCTAATGCACAAGGAGCCTTTCTATGGCCATAGTGGGACTGTGATAATTGCTATAATATAAACACACATCATCTGTCTAGTAAAAAAAAACTATTCATAATGAAATGACAGTAATGAGCTTTGCACTTGAACATGGTTCCTAAGTGAGAGGCACTGTGGAGCAACTAACACCTTCTACTGTCTTTTCTGTAACCTTCGGTGTCCTTGTATGAAATCGCATGCAGAATAAATCCATTACTAGTGGACACGGTCCAGATATTTTATATCCAAAAACTGTAGAAATCTTCATCAGTGGGTTCAAAGGGCCAATACCTTGACTGATATCTACAATGAAGGGGTGGTGGTCCTCGGTTGTTCCCTCCCTTTGGATTTGACTGTAGAACAAGGCTTTGGCTAATTTTCACTTCTGCCGAATATATCCGAGACAAGTCATTGTGGGTACTGCCTTCTACAGAGTACTGCAGACATGTAGATCTGGCTATTAGTAGGTATCAGAACCCAGATTTTCACATGTTTATATTCTGTTTGATAGCAGTAATTGTCAATGGTTAGAAAATGAGGTTAGGGTGGTCCCATCAGCAGTGGGTTTGGTTATACAGTGTGTCCACCTATATCCTGTCCACGGCCATTAACTTCAGAACGGCGGCAGCTATAGGCATAGAAGTGGTGTCTAGGTATAGTAAAGTAGCCATGCGCTACGCAATGAAACCACCTATAGCGCCACCTGGTGGAAAACAACGGAGTTAGCATTTTTGTTTCGAAAGCGGAACGAGATAGAGAAAAAAAGTGAATTACAAAGTTGTAGGGCATCATCAATTCAATACGAATCGACACCTTGCATGGAGAAATGCTATGATATGAAACCCATGACCCCCCCCCCCAAAACATTGAATGCTCGTCATATGGCGCTCATTTCAGTTTGATGCTCAAAGTGGCCACCATCAGCTGCAATGAACATCTGGACTCTGGACAGCATACTGTATCTTGCTGCACGTTGTGCAATATGGTAGGTGACACGTTGGGTGGACAGGATATGGGTGGACACACTGTATACAGAAGTTACCTACTGCATGTCCCAATACATATGTAAGCAGTGGCCAGATAAAGTCGTTGTTATCCTAATGTAAAGGGAACTGGCTTGTATCCTACATTTTCACAGATTGAACAATCTCCAGGCTCTGTCTCTTAATTTGTAATTGACTCTGAGCTGGTGAGAGGAGAATAGCTGCCATGAAGTCTCCTATACACAGCACACAGAAAGGGATTTCTGCTCTTCACTTTTCTATATTCACTCAAGCTCCTGTCTTCAGCCATTGACAAGCACTTTAAATGGAGTTCCACCATATACGATGATGAAGATATGGCTGTCCCCAAATGCGGCCAGTAATTCAATCAACTTATATAGAACGCGATAGCCGGGAATTTAGAAAAAGGATTCAATACATACTTATATTTAGCTGTAAATTAATTCTACAAGTGAGCCCAGGCATCAAAGTCAGACACTGTGTGTGTAAATCTAATATTTTTAGCCCACTGGGCAAGCACCTCAAGATGACACCTAGAGAGAAGACATGATGACCCACCCACTTCGTTAAGAAAAACTATATTTACATAAAGGGGAGGAGGAGGCCATATCTCATGAACAGTAAGGTGCAGGAACAAAAGAAAAACAATGCCAGATTGCATAGGCAGCTTATAATGACGACGATCTGGGCTAATACCCAAGGGGCTCATGGTTTATATAGGAGGCTATGTGGGGTTCATGGTGTATATAGGAGGCTATGTGGGGGCTCATGGTGTATATAGGAGGCTATGTGGGGTTCATGGTGTATATAGGAGGCTATGTGGGGGCTCATGGTGTATATAGGAGGCTATGTGGGGTTCATGGTGTATATAGGAGGCTATGTGAGGGCTCATGGTGTATATAGGAGGCTATGTGGGGGCTCATACTATATATAAGAGGCTATGTGGGGGCTCATACTGTATATAGGAGGCTATGTGGGGGCTCATGCTGTATATCGGAGGCTATGTGGGGGCTCATGCTGTATATCGGAAGCTATGTGGAGACTCATGCTGTATATCGGAGGCTATGTGGAGGCTCATGCTGTATATCGGAGGCTATGTGGAGGCTCATGCTGTATATCGGAGGCTATGTGGAGGCTCATGCTGTATATCGGAGGCTATGTGGAGGCTCATGCTGTATATCGGAAGCTATGTGGAGGCTCATGCTGTATATCGGAGGCTATGTGGAGGCTCATGCTGTATATCGGAGGCTATGTGGGGGCTCAATGTATATCGGAGGATATGTGGGACTTATGCTGTATATAGGAAGTTATGTGGGGCTCATGGTGTATATAATAGGTTATGTGGGGGCTCCTACTATATATAGGAGGCAATGTGGGGCTCATGGTGTATATAGGATTTGTGGGGGCTCATGCTGTATATAGGAGGATATGTGGGAGGCTAGGTGTGGGCTCATAGTGTATATAGGAGGCTATGTGGGGGCTTATGGTGTATATAAGAGGTTATGTCGGGAGTCATGCGGTATATATAGGAGGCTATGCGGGGGCTCATGTGGCATATATAGGAGGCTATGTGGGGGCTCATGCTGTATATAGGAGGCTGTGGAGGGCTCATGCTGTATATAGGAGGCTGTGGAGGGCTCATGCTGTATATAGGAGGCTATGGGGGGCTTATGCTGTGTATAGGAGGCTATGTGGGGGCTCATGCGCTATATATAGGAGGCTATGTGGGGGCTCATGCTGTATATATGAGGCCATGGGGGGCTCACGGTGTATATAGGAGCTATCTGGGTGACGATTTAGAGGAAGTGACTGGTCCAGTTTAAGCAAAATTGGCAGTGACTCCTCACAGTGCTTGAAGTTATACATTAAGAGGCAGAGTAAGGTGAGGGAAGTTCAGAGAGAAGTAATAAGAAATACATTTTCAGCTTGGATACTCAGACAGAGAGTAGTGGAGCTGTAAACAACTGTAGCAACAACATGAAGAATATTTATAGGGTAATTTTCTACATTTTATTATGGTTTTAAAAAAAAAAAAAAAAAAAATCAAAACTGCATTGAATACTAAGAAGTTAGCAATTCTGCTATCATAGCAGCCCGCATCTCATAAGAACAGTACCTAGTTGCCATGGAGACAGAGTCAATTTCCAATTCTTGTCAAACACAGTTCCGTGATCTCCTTTATTTATGGTGCGGATAAAAGAATTTGTCACAGTTATAAGATTCTCTCTATTTTCTTCATCTCAGACCAGCCGTGCAATTTTGGGATGGGTTCTAAAAATACAAACTTAGATCAAACATCTTAGAAGAATTTTCCCATTCTTCATCATATGGAACTGTCTGGTCAATAGTGACAAATACCATGGAGGTGTTTCGTGGTTTTTCACTTTAGACCAGTCTATCTATTCCAGGCTCCTTCATAGATATAATATATATACAGTACAGACCAAAAGTTTGGACACACCTCTCCTCATTTAAAAAGTTTTATTTTTATGACTCTAAAAAAATGTAGATTCACATTAAAAAGACATCAAAACTATGAATTAAAACATATGGAATGAAATACTTAAAAGTGTGAAACAACTGAAAATATGTCTTATATTCTAGGTTCTTCAAAGTAGCCACCTTTTGCTTTGATTACTGCTTTGCACACTCTTGGCATTCTCTTGATGAGCTTCAAGAGGTAGTCACCGGAAATGGTTTTCCAACAGTCTTGTAGGAGTTCCCAGAGATGCTTATCACTTGTTGGCCCTTTTGCCTTCACTCTGCGGTCCAGATCACTTAAAACCATCTCGATTGGGTTCAGGTCTGGTGACTGTGGAGACCAGGTCATCTGCCATAGCACCCCATCACTCTCCTTCTTAGTCAAATAGCCCTTACACAGCCTGGAGGTGTGTTTGGGGTCATTGTCCTGTTGAAAAATAAATTATGGTCCAACTAAACGCAAACCGGATGGAATAGCACGCCGCTGTAAGATGCTGTGGTAGCCATGCTTGTTCTGTATGCCTTCAATTTTGAATAAATCCCCAACAGTGTCAGCAGCAAAGCACCCCCACACCGTCACACCTCCTCCTCCATGCTGCACGGTGGGAACCAGGCATGTAGAGTCCATCCGTTCACCTTTTCTACAAAGACACGGTGGTTGGATCCAAAGATTTCAAATTTGGACTCATCAGACCAAAGCACAGATTTCCACTGGTCTAATGTCCATTCCTTGTGTTTTTTAGCCCAAAGAAGTCTCTTCTGCCTGTTGTCCGTCCTTAGGAGTGGTTTCCTAGCAGCTATTTTACCATGAAGGCTGCTGCACAAAGTCTTCTCTTAATAGTTGTTCTAGAGATGAGATAAGAAGGTGTGTCCAAACTTTTGGCCTGTACTGTATATGTATACACACACACACACACACACACACACACACACACACACATACAGTTATATGAAAAAGTTTGAGCACCCCTATTAATGTTAACCTTTTTTCTTTATAACAATTTGGGTTTTTGCAACAGCTATTTCAGTTTTATATATCTAATAACTGATGGACTGAGTAATATTTCTGGATTGAAATGAGGTTTATTGTACTAACAGAAAATGTGCAATCCGCATTTAAACAAAATTTGACCAGTGCAAAAGTATGGGCACCTCAACATAAAAGTGACATCAATATTTTGTAGATCCTCCTTTTGCAAAACTAACTGCCTCTAGTTGCTTCCTGTAGCTTTTAATGAGTTCCTGGATCCTGGATGAAGGTATATTTGACCATTCCTGTTTACAAAACAATTCCAGTTCAGTTAAGTTTGATGGTCGCCGAGCATGGACAGCACGCTTCAAATCATCCCACAGATGTTCAATGATATTCAGGTCTGGGGACTGGGATGGCCATTCCAGAACATTGTAATTGTTCCTCTGCATGAATGCCTGAGTAGATTTGGAGCGGTGTTTTGGATCATTGTCTTGCTGAAATATCCATCCCCTGCGTAACTTCAACTTCGTCACTGATTATTGCACATTGTCAAGAATCTGCTGATGCTGAGGTGAATCCATGTGACCCTCAACTTTAACAAGATTCCCGGTGCCGGCATTGGCCACACAGCCCCAAAGCAAATTTTACTGTGGGTAGCAAATGCTTTTCTTGGAATGCCGTGTTTTTTTGCCTCCATGCATAACGCCTTTTTGTATGACCAAATGACTCAATCTTTGTTTCATCAGTCCACAGGACCTTCTTCCAAAATGTAACTGGCTTGTCCAAATGTGCTTCTGCATACCTCAGGCGACTCTGTTTGTGGCGTGCTTGTAGAAACGGCTTCTTTGGCATCACTCTCTCATACCGCTCCTCCTTGTGCACCGTGCGCTGTATTGTTGACCGATGCACATTGACACCATCTGCAGCAAGATGATGCTGCAGGTCTTTGGAGGTGGTCTGTGGATTGTCCTTGACTGTTCTCACCAATGTTCTTCTCTGCCTTGCTGATATTTTTCTTGACCTGCCACTTCTGGGCTTAAGAAGAACTGTACCTGTGTTCTTCCATTTCCTTACTATGTTCCTCACAGTGGAAACTGACAGTTTAAATCTCTGAGACAACTTTTTGTACCTTCCCCTGAACAACTATGTTGAATAATCTTTGTTTTCAGATCATTTGAGAGTTGTTTTGAGGAGCCCATGATGCCACTCTTCATAGGAGATTCAAATAGGAGAACTACTTGCAAGTGGCCACCTTAAATACCTTTTCTCATGATTGGATACACCTGCCTATGAAGTTCAAAGTTCAATGAGGCTACAAAACCAATTTAGTGCTTTAGTAAGTGAGTAAAAAGTAGTTAGGAGTGTTCAAATCAAGAAATTGATAAGGGTGCCCATACTTTTGCACCGGTCAAATTTTGTTTAAATGCGGATTGCACATTTTCTGTTAGTACAATAAACCTCATTTCAATCCAGAAATATTACTCAGTCCATCAGTTATTAGATATATGAAACCGAAATAGCTGTTGCAAAAACCCTAATTGCTATAAAGAAAAAAGGTTAACATTAATAGGGGTGCCCAAACTTTTTCACATGACAAATTATATATATATATATTTGCAATGGGAATTGAATTTATTTATATAATATATTATATATATATATTATATAAATAAATTCAATTCCCATTGCAAATTAGGCTTAATAACAACAATTGCAACTTGTTGCAATAACTCGGGTAAACAAAAACAATTAATACAAGTGGTTTCTCCAAATTCATAACAAAAGGCAGCTTTTTCTTCATGACGAGTAGTTTTGGTTAGGATTTCTTGATCCTTGATTGAATCCATCTTCCCCTTCAGAAGCTGCAGGTTTCCAGTGCCTGAGAAAGCAAAGTAATACCATCACTGAGCCACTGCCATACTTCACTGTAGATATCCCTGATATCCACCATGCTTCTGTAGCGCCCCACGTGTCCTAATTGGTTACTCGTCACCGGGCCAGTGGTTTTGTGGGGTTCTGCGGTGACTGGCCTGACCCGGCTCCGTGGCCCCGTCGGCTACATGTAAATGACAAACATATAGTTGCAAGGTGTAGAGGGGGATGGAAGGAGGACGAAGGGTCCCTGGGAAGCGACACTGGTTGCATCAGTGACTGGGGTCTCGGCCTCTTCCGATGCGGACCCTTCATGCGACTTTTGCTTTTCCAGGGGCGGTTTTGGATGGGAATGGGGGATGCTTTGCAGCACCACCCGTGGTGTGCGGCCACGGATTAGCCGCCGCTGTGAGATGTTGCTCTCTTCTGGGGCTGATGTTAACGCAGCTCAGATAGTTCAGCTCCCCACAGGTGGAGCGAGCCCCAAGGAGGATGAGGACAATGGGGATGGCTGATGGCGCAGAAGGGCGGGGCAGCGGTGCCGGCAATGGCAAGGACAACACAGGCGGCTGCGGTTCAAAGTTCCATTTACTCACAGTTCTTAAGGTGCCCTGGAGGTGCCGCTCTCCGCCGCCATGGATGGATCCCAGCCGATCCCGGGTGAATCAGAGGCAATCACCGGTGTCTGTGGAAATATGTGAGACCTTTCTCCTTGCGCTGACACATGGTTCCCTGTAGCCTGAAGCAATTTGGGGACCCCACTGTTGGTG
The DNA here is from genome assembly GCF_048569485.1 of Anomaloglossus baeobatrachus. Classification (NCBI taxonomy): domain Eukaryota; kingdom Metazoa; phylum Chordata; class Amphibia; order Anura; family Aromobatidae; genus Anomaloglossus; species Anomaloglossus baeobatrachus. The sequence goes on along the minus strand of NC_134364.1, from coordinate 46,897,289 downwards.
TTAAGTGTCCCGTCCCGGATGCAGGTGACGCGAGTCCTTGCCATGGGGTTCCACTGTAGCCCTGACCCCGGATCCTATACTGTATGTCACTGTACTCCGGGAAATGGGTAGTGGACGATGGGACATGAAATCCCCATCTCCTGCAGATTTTTTTGGAGTCCATGAAGGTATCCCCAACCGAGAGTCCTGCACCCCGACGCGCTGGCACTATGGGAACGGTTAGGCTCGACCTCAGCTACCATCTCCTCTTGTCCCAACATCTCCACCGGCTGCCTCTGTCTCTCGCACTCTTTCAGTCTCACTCCTGCATACTCAGTGCCGCGGTGTGGCCCCTGGCCCTGCTCCCTCAAGGCTGTCTGATCTTTTCTCTGTCCTGGGCTGTCCTGTGATTAAACATGAAACTGCTTGTCTTGCTACTCTTTGAGAACGGGAGAACGGCCCCCACCTCAGGAATGACTCAGCAGTGCTGGGGGTATATTCCCCAGCCTGGTTTCCTGTGTTTGGTGACTGGCTTACTATCTGGGTGTTTTATGTAAGTTATGAGCTCAGAATTTAGTGTAAGTGAAACAAACCAGTGATTAACCTCTTCTCACCCGAGAGAGACTTACAATCTTAAAAAACAGATGCAATACTCTGTGGTGATTGGAGCCTCAGGGTGCCACACTTCACCATAGGCATCACCATGCATCACTGTAGGCATCACCAAGAGACCGCCATGCTTTACTGTAGGCATCATTGAGGCACCACCATACTTCGCTATAGGCATCACAGAGCCACCGCCATGCTTCACTGTAGATAGGTTGTTCTTTTTAGCGTATTCTTTATTATTCTCTCTCTCATCCACAGGCAGAAAAAGTACCAGTTTTATTTCATCACTCCACAGAAAAGAATCATAAAACTCGTGAGGGTTATTGACATGATTTTAAGAATATTGAACCAGTCTTTTCTTGTGCTTTTAAAGGCAATAGAGATGTACATTTGAGTTTGGACAAGTAGACCTTTTAGAGTTTAGTATCTGTTTTACTGTTCAAACTGAAATCTCTGTGCCTGCTGCCACCAAATCTTTCTGTAGGTCTTTTGCAATCACTTGCAGACTGTTGACCACCTACCCCCTCAGAAATGTGGTGGCATCTTCTTCTTGTTACCATGTCCATGGGCATCCTGACCCAAACTAGCAGCCTCACGTAGGCCTATGAGGCCATTTGATTGGGTTGGAAGACCAACATTCGGTCTGTGCATTGGGGTCTTTATATGGAGTGTGAAAGATGCATGTCTGAAAGAGGCCTAAAGCTGGCCAGCATGGCTATCAACTGAATGTTTTGGCTGATCGTTCAGCTTGCAGCCATGACAGCCGACACTTCCATACACAGGAGCGTTCGATGGGAAAACAATGTGATCGGCAATCGTAAATATGACATGCGTGATGAACATCCCTCTTGATCATCAGTCAGCCGATGCCCCCATAGACTTTATACTCTCGGCTGAATCTGTGTATGTGGGTCCTAAGGCTTTGGCTAGACATAAACCTATGCAATTTCAGACATCATGTAGGCAAAGAAAATGCTCTAATTTCTTCACCAGCAAGTTGCTGTGACACGAACGATGTAGAAAATTCAATGAATTTTGATTTTTGCAACTTGCTTGTTAAAACAGTTTATGGGCTGCATTGTAAACCTTCTTTCATTCACTTAAAGTTATGCTATGACATAGTAGCGGCATAGCGCAACCTCTGGCTTCTCGTCATCTGTTGTGAGGAATGTGGCTAGTGACCCCATCTAAGAGCTGAATGTGGCTCTAGAGGTAAGAAAAGTTAGGGAACATAAATCTAAAACGGGCTTTACAAGCAACGACATCGCTAACGAGATGTCGTTGGGGTCACGGAATTCGTGACGCACATCCGGCCTCGCTAGAAACATCGTTGCATGTGAAACGCAGGAACGACCGTTAACGATCAAAATTACTTACCTAATCGTTGATACATAGTTTCTTTCCCGAATATCGTTGCTGTTGCAGGACGCAGGTTATTCGTCGTTCCTGTGGCAGCACACATCGCTATGTGTGACACGGCAGGAACGAGGAACATCACCGTACCTGTGGTCGCTCGCAATGAGGAAGAAAGGAGGTGGGCGGGATGTTCGGCCCGCTCATCTCCACACCTCCGCTTCTATTGGATGGCCGCTTAGTGACATCGCTTTGACGCCGAACAAACCGCCCCCTTAGAAAGAAGGCGGTTCGCCAGCCACAACGACGTCGCTAGACAGGTAAGTATGTGTGATGGGTGTTAGCGATGTTGTGTGCCATGGGCAGCGATTTGCTCGTAACGCACAACCGACGGGGGCGGGTGCTTCCACCAGCGTCATCGCTAGCGATGTCGCTGTGTGTAAAGCCCACTTAAGCTAATGCTTATCAAAAATAAATCAGTGCCCACAATGGTGATAAACCAAAACGCAGTGTGGGTGCCTCCTAATTCCAGGACTCCACACTCCATTCAGCAAGACCAAGGACTTGGGGCTTCTAGGGACAAATCCACCAATTAGACAAATGAGGGCTTCATGCACATCCCAGACCACCAGTCTGGAATCACTGACTTACAGAATTTTGCTATATGTTTACTGTTCTTCTGCCAAGGATTTATTCAGGTTATAAGAAATTACTACTGAGATCTAGGAATTGTACAATCATATAAAACTATGTTAAATACCGGGATACAAACAGTGAATTCCATTTAAAATCATTCATGACTTGCGATTCCAGGCCAAATACCAAAAAATAAAACCTTAAAGGCTTAAACCTAAAACAGCCTTGGGGCCAAGGTAAGAGCTGTCACTCTTCTCCGGAAGAGCCATCCCTACCTCATACTGTTATGCTCTTCAACTAAACATCTGGCAGCCTCGGGACTTGACAGGTTGGTCTCTCCAATGGATGAGAACTGTTGACTTTGGATAGAACGTCCAAGTCAATTGCCAAAATCGCTGCAGTCGAGGGCCTGGACGATATGGAAGGATATTGTTACACAGTATCTCTAGCCTTCCACATCTGGTCTCAATAAAAGTGCTTGGAGTAAAGGAGGAGGGAGGTGGAAATTCTCCACGGACTCCATTTCCTGATTTTAGCATCAAGCTCATGAGCTATGGATTAGTCTGCAGCTGATCATTTTCAGCAATTTGCATGTCATACCAAGGAAATGCAGAGTTTCGCCTGCTGGAGGGTTAAAGAGAAGAAAAAAAGTGCAGACTTATTAACCACTGTGTTTTTGTAATCTTTGATCAAACCTCATAGAGAACCTGAAAATCCATTGTTCTTCGTAAAATTAGAGCTCATTACCCTCTTTGTAACTCAGTATGCAACATATTACCAAATAGTCATTACTTACAGATTGGCTTAGTCCATGCTACATATGGAAGTCAATAGATACGGTTTAGCTGTTGTATGAACCTTGGACTTTTATCCTCTTTTTATGTAATAAACAGTTTAAAAAGGTATAAATTTTACTAAAATCCTGCAATTATCTCCAAACATTGCCACTCATCCTACTATTGGGGCTTATCTCCATGAATTAGGCCTCGTTGTTAGCAATTCTGGCTCATTAACCTTGATAAATAAGCTCCGATTTTCACCGATAAAATTGGCGACATTTCTGGTCTAGTTTGGAGTTGTCAAAATTAAATAAAAATCTAAAATGATGGGAACATTTTGATTTTTTAATACATGGAGATATTTGTTAGGAAGGTTACCAAAGACTAACATAAGTTTGTACTTATGTAGACGTCGGTTGGTAGGAGAGGTTGGTCATATGAGAGGTAAGGTCATGTTTTCGGGTATAATGTTATCCCTTGAAGAATCTGTACGATGGCACATTCACATCTGCTGAAGTCATTGTAATAATAGTAATAATCCAGACAACATTGTGGAAATCCCATACTTGCAGGATAGATCTCGAATGCCCATTGGACGCATCACGTGTTTTGCACTCCTAGTGATCGTGCGTAATGAAAATTACAACATACGAGTCATTCTATTGTGTTGTACAAGGGAGAATTTGGACTGACAACCCAAGTGATTGGATTTTAAGGAATAAATCATCACTTCATATTGGACAGAATGCTATATTTTTTTGTATTATTTATCTCACAAAAACGTAAAGCCTAAAGGTAAAACAAAGTGTTAAAATAATTGTATTCAACATGCCAAAAATTATTGTAAATTTAGCCAATCCACTAAAATGACATGATGTGTTAAAGGGGTTGTCCACTACTACGACAACCCCTTCAGATTCCACTTGTTTCCCCCTGATGTCTGGTTTTGTGGCCCTGTTTACCTACCATGGCCTGAGTGCAATTCCTTAAAGTCTGAAGCCCCATGTTCCTACAAGTCTAAGGATATAACAAAGTGGCAAAGGTCATTTCTGAGTTTCAGCAGTTAAAGGGGTTATCCACTACTAGGACAACCCCTTCTTATTCCACTTGTATTCTCCAGTTAAAATAAAAGACCCTGTACTCACCTCCCGTTCTGGTGCCGTTCCAGCGCTATCGGTAAGTGCAGTTCGGGATTGACATGATGTCACGTGAGCCCACATCCAATTACCGCCGGCTTCTCTCTTCCCACCTTCAGATCAAATGCATTAATAAACAGGAAGTGACGCTGCAGCTGACACTCACTTCCTGTTGATTGCTCATTTGGTCCGAAGGCGTGGAGAGAGAAGCCGACAGTGATTGGACAAAGGGTTCACGTGACGTCACAATGTCATGAGAGCCCTGAACCGCCATTACCGACAGTGCTGGAATGGTGCCAGAAGAAGAGGGGAGTGCAGGGTCTTTTATATTAACAGGGAAAAACAAGTGGAATCAGAAGGGGTTGTCCTAGTAGTTGATAACCCCTTTAACTGCCGAAACTCAGAAATGATCATTGCCACATAGTTATATCCTTGTAGGAACGTGGGGCTTTGGATTTTAAGGAATTGCACTAAGGCCATGGTAAGTAAAAAGGGCCACAAGACAGGACACTAGGATATTTCACACTTCTGTTTCGACGTTTTAGGTTTCCAGACTGTGAATGTGTTTATCGTTTTGGCTCAGATTTGAATTTGCCATCACCTACCGTAAAGGTATCCAGTCACCAGGTATAGGTTTCTAAATCTAAGCTCACCAAAAAAATAGGGGAAAAGACCCTCATTCCAATGTTACGTCACTTTCTGGGCTCCTGGCTATACTTTTGATAATATCACAGTTTTATCTGCTGCAGCTTTGCTAGTCTTCGTCATGATGAGCTCTGTATAACCCTTCCCACACCATTGATTGGCAACTTTCTGTGAACACTGTGCATAGGGAGAAAACTGCTAATCAATGGTGGGCACTGGAAATAGCCAAAGCTCATGAATATTGAAGACAACATGGCAACAAAACTCGGAAAAAAGTTCGGTTGCAATCTGGCTCAACCTCCGAAATCTCATAGTTTGAGATTAAAAAATTAAGTGATTTAATTAAGTGATATATAATTAAGTGATATATAATTAAGTGATATAATTAAGTGATATATAATTAGGTTTGTGATTAAATAATTAAAAAAAAGCTGGAGATTTTATAAAAATAAAAAATATAGACAAACGATGCATTTTAGAGTAAATTCTGCAATTTCCGAAAAGGATCGGTAACAATTCCAATCTTTCCCTTTTTTTCCCAAAGCATGGCTAATTAAAAGTGTAATAATGATAGTAATAATATACAAGTGAGGGGGGAATACTTCGATGTGTCTGTAAGGAATGCAATAAACCTCACATTATTTTCTTTGTAGGACAGCCTTGGGTTATAAAAGCTGAAATGTAGATGTGGTAATGGATTGACTGGCAGGTGACACGTGAGCTGTTGAAAAGCATCCTTAGGAGGGATCTATGCGGAGCTCCTATCTCAATTAAGGGGTAATAATTAGGTCACTGTGATTGCCTGTACATAGGGGAAAGTAACCTGGCCTCAGAACAGAGCCTACAGGCCCACCAAATGGGGTCGTCAACAGAAATCAATAGAAAAGGTCAGGATGGAGTCACTTACGTTCCATTTTGGACAGAATGGAGAGCAAGAAGAATCCTTCATGACTTGAAGACTTGCGGAGTTTTCAGGGATAGAAGAAAACAATCTTATCTACCTAACTGACAGAAGAAGAAAGAGGATATAAATGATTTGTATAAAAAAAAAAATAAATTGTTTTTGACTAAGTGCCCAATTCTTTTTATATATACTGTTTGTGTGTGTATTTATATTTAAATTATATATATATATATATATATAGAACAAAAATCATACATGAACTACAGAATACGTAAATTCTAGAATACCCGATGCGTAGAATCGGGCCACCTTCTAGTTATATATATATATATATGTGTGTGTACATGTGTGTGTGGAGATCGGGTATTCTAGAATTTACGTATTCTGTAGTTCATGTATGATTTTTGTTATATATATATATATATATATATATATATATATATATATATATATATATATATATATATATATATATATATATATATGTTGTTGTGTGTAGTTACCAAGTGTTTGTGTAGGGCGCTGTACATGTTCTGGGTGTTGTCTGGGTGTGGCGGGGGGTGAGAGCGGTGTTGTATGTGTGCTGCGTGTGTTGCGTTGTTTGTGGAGCGCTGTGTGTGTGTGTTGCGCGGTTTGTGTGGGTGTGGTGTGTTTTGGGGGGAGGTATGTTTTGTGCAATGTGTGTGTTGTGCGGTATGTGCGTATATTTATGTATGCCGCGGTGTTTGTGTGTTGGGTGTTGTGTGTGCGGCGTTGTCTGTGTGTGTGGGTGTCTGTGTAGGGCGGTGTTTGTGGTTCCCAGTGTGTGTGTGGTGTGTTGTGATTGTGTGTTGGGGGGAGGTGTGCACCTCCCATCGTGCTCCATCCCCCATGCTGCGCACCCCCCATCGTGCCCCATCCCCCATGCTGCGCACCCCCCATCGTGCTCCATCCCCCATGCTGCCCACCCCCCATCGTGCTCCATCCCCCATGCTGCCCACCCCCCATCGTGCTCCATCCCCTATGCTGCGCATTCCCCATCGTGCTCCATCCCCTATGCTGCGCACTCCCCATCGTGCTCCATCCCCCATTCTGCGCACTCCCCATCGTGCTCCATCCCCCATGCTGCGCACCCCCCATCGTGCTCCATCCCCCATGCTGCGCACCCCCCATCGTTCTCCATCCCCCATGCTGCGCACTCCCCATCGTGCTCCATCCCCATGCTGCGCACTCCCCATCGTGCTCCATCCCCCATGCTGCCCACCCCCCATCGTGCTCCATCCCCTATGCTGCGCACCCCCCATCGTGCTCCATCCCCCATGCTGCGCACTCCCCATCGTGCTCCATCCCCCATTCTGCGCACTCCCCATCGTGCTCCATCCCCCATGCTGCGCACCCCCCATCGTGCTCCATCCCCCATGCTGCGCACCCCCCATCGTGCTCCATCCCCCATGCTGCGCACCCCCCATCGTGCTCCATCCCCCATGCTGCACACTCCCCATCGTGCTCCATCCCCCATGCTGCGCACTCCCCATCGTGCTACATCCCCCATGCTGCGCACCCCCCATCGTGCTACATCCCCCATGCTGCGCACCCAATCGTGCTCCATCCCCCATGCTGCACACTCCCCATCGTGCTCCATCCCCCATGCTGCACACTCCCCATCGTGCTACATCCCCCATGCTGCCCACCCCATCGTGCTACATCCCCCCATGCTGCGCACCCCCCATCGTGCTACATCCCCCATGCTATAATAGTTCTCCTATTATACTCAGGAGTATAATAGGAGGACTATAATAGGAGGAGTAGTCCTGGGGGGAGAGGAGTATAATGCCGGCTCCCTGCACATGTGTACCAGGAGCCGGTGTACGCTGGTAACTATGATACACATCGGGTAACTAAGGGACCTTAGTTACCCGATGTGTATAATGGTTACCAGCGTTCACCTTCTCCGTCACGATCCCAGCATCGCAAGGTTATGTCTGGCGCTGCTGGGATCGTGACGGAGCCGGTGTACGCTGGTAACTATGATACACATCGGGTAACCAAGGGACCTTAGTTACCCGATGTGTATAATGGTTACCAGCGTACACCGGCTCAGTCACGATTCCAGCAGCGCAAGGTTATGTCTGGCGATGCGTGCGGAGGGCCGGGGCGAGCGGCCAATCCATGCGGAGGGCGGGGCCAGGCCGAGGCGAGCGACCAATCCATGGGGGGGCGGAGCCGAGGCGAGGCGAGCGGCCAATCCGTGCGGGGGGTGGGGCCATGGCGAGCCCAGCGGCCAATCAGCTTTGTGTCACCGTAAGGACACAATTTTGGAGCAAGACAGACAGGCAGACAGAATAAGGCAATTATATATATAGATGTTACTATTTATTTACTGTACGGTTTCTATGCACTCTTTTTATTTTAGCTTAAAGGGAACTTGTCAGGTGCAATATGCACCCAAAACCACAAGCAGTTCTGGGTGCATATTGCTAATCCCTGCCTAACTGTCCCTGTATCTAGTAGCATAGGTAAAGAGATCTTTAGAAAAAGTATTTCTAAAGATCTTTTATGATATGCTAATGAGGCCAGGGACTAGTCACAAGTGCATTAGTTTCTGCGCTCATTCCGTCCTCAGTGCGTCCACAGCAGAGTCCTAACATATTATTCCATGCCCATTGCCCAGCGTCATCATCGGCAGTGACGCACGTACCTGTGTCCGTTGTACTGCCTCAGAACACAGGGCATAGGGTCAGTGTGCATGATCAGAAGTCCCAGTATTTCCGGTCAAGCACACTTCACCAGTTTGAAGCCAGGACGCATAAACCCACCTTAATGGTGCGCATGACCAGAAGTTCAGGGATCATACGCACTGAGAGGAAATCCAGCGTCGGGCGCGGTGGCACCAGAGGGGAGCGCACCATGCCTCTGACTCTGCGCATTCATTAGCATGGTAGCACACCCAGAGGGACGTGCTTATATGCTAAGGGGGCCGACTAGCCAAGAGAAGTAACACCCTTGTGATTAGTCCCTGGCCTCATTAGCATATAATGAAGGCTCTTAAGAAATAAGGTTTCTTAAGATCCCTTTTTCTATGCTACTAGCTACAGGGCCAGTTAGGAAAAAATTAGCAATATGCACCCAGAACTGCTTGTGGTTCTGGGTGCATATTGCACCTGATGGGGGTCCCTTTCATGGCCACAGTATGAATGTGCTCCTACACATTACACTTCTACTAACAGGCGTGCTGGCCCACATTTTTGGTGTAACAACAACGCTGTAGAAGCAAGATGTGACTAGCAAAAAAAAATTGGCAAG